>NW_026737631.1:0-35648 GCF_949786415.1 Peromyscus eremicus | reverse complement strand
TGCTTTAGAGAAAAGAGCACTCTTCTACTCTACTGTGTTTCCTATAGGGCCAGAACATTGAGCTTGCTCAGAACATAATAACTGTGCTTCCTACACACACAGGCCATATCTAGTTCAACTCCTCTTAGGAAACTGACAAGAACAGTAGCTCCTCTTCAGTCTTATACACTGTACTTGCTGAGAGCAGACGCGAGTGCTACTTGCACTGTGTATGGCAATTGGAGCACAATAGTGATTCGTCTTACCAGAAAACAACTCTTGCTCGCAGGACAAAAAACTACATGTGACTCATCTCCATTTAGGACTGGGAAACAAACGCTAGCTCGCCTTACAAGAAACACACTCTGCTTTTGAGAAAAGGGCACTCTTCTACTCTACTGTGTTTCCTATAGGGCCAGAACAGTGAGCTTGCTCAGAACATAAGAACTGTGCTTTCTACACACACGGTCCTTATCTAGTTCAACTCTGCTTAGGAAACTGACAAGAACAGTAGCTCCTATTCAGTCCAATACACTGTACATGTTGGGAACAGACGCGAGTGCTATTTGCACTGTGTATGGCATTTGGAGCACAATAGTGACTCTTCTTACCAGAAAACAACTCTTGCTCATAGGACCAAAAACTGCATGTGACTCAAATCCATTTAGGACTGTGAAACAAACGTGAGCTCGCCTTACAAGAAACACACTCTGCTTTATAGAAAAGAGCACTCTTCTACTCTACTGTGTTTCCTATAGGGTCAGAACAGTGAGCTTGCTCAGAACATTATAACTGTGCTTCCTAAACACACGGGACATATCTAGTTCAACTCTGCTTAGGAAACTGACAAGAACAGTAGCTCCTCTTCAGTCCGATACACTGTACTTGCTGGGAACAGACGCGAGTGCTATTTGCACTGTGTATGGCAAAGGGAGCGCAATAGTGACTTTCCTTACCAGAAAACAACTCTTGCTCGTAGGACCAGAAACTGCATGTGATTCAACTCCATTTAGGACTGGGAAACAAAAGATAGCTTGCCTTACAAAAAACACACTCTGCTTTTGAGAAAAGAGCAATCTTCTACTCTACTGTGTTTCCTTTTGGGTCCGAACAGTGAGCTTGCTCAGAAGAAAAGAACTGTGCTTCTTACACACACGGCCATATCTAGTTCAATTCTGCTTAGTAACCTGACAAGAGCAGTAGATCCTCTTCAGTCCAATACACTGTAGTTGCTGCAAACAGATGCCAGTGCTATTTGTCCTGTGTATGGCAATGGCAGCGCAATAGTGAATCTTCTTACCAGAAAACAACTCTTGCTCGTAGTACCAGAAACTGCATGTGATTCAACTCCATTTAGGACTGTGGAACAAACGCTAGCTTGCCTTACAAGAAACACACTCTGCTTTAGAGAAAAGAGCACTCTTCTACTCTACTGTGTTTCCTATGGGGTCCAAACAGTGAGCTTGCTCAGGACAAAAGAACTGTGCTTCCTACACACACGGATATTATCTAGTTCAACTCTGCCTAGGAAACTGACAAGAACAGCAGCACCTATTCAGTCCAATACACTGTACTTGCTGGGAACAGACGAAGTGCTATTTGCACTGTGTGTGGCAAAGGGAGCGCAATGTGACTTTCCTTACCAGAAAACAACTCTTGTTCGTAGGACCAGAAGCTGCTTGTGATTCAACTCCTTTTAGGACTAGGAAACAAACGCTAGCTTGCCTTACAAGAAACACACTCTGGTTTTGAGAAAAGAGCACTCTTCTACTCTACTGTGTTTCCTATGGGGTCTGAACAGTGAGCTTGCTCAGAACAAAAGAACTGTGCTTCCTACACACACGGCCATAACTAGTTCAATTCTGCTTAGGAACCTGACAAGAACAGTAGATCCTCTTCAGTCCAATACACTGTACTTGCTGGGAACAGACGCCAGTGCTATTTGTCCTGTGTATGGCAATGGCAGCGCAATAGTGACTATTCTTACCGTAAAACAACTCTTGCTCGTAGAACCAGAAACTGCATGTGATTCCACTCCATTTAAGACTGGGAAACAAACGCTAGCTCGCCTTACAAGAAACACACTCTGCTTTTGAGAAAAGAGCACTCTTCTACTCTACGGTGTTTCCTATGGGGTCCAAACAGTGACCTTGCTCAGAACATAAGAACTGTACTTCCTACACACATGGACCATATCTAGTTCAACTCTGCTTAGGAAACTGACAAGAGCAGTAGCTCCTCTTCAGTCCAATACACTGTACTTGCTGGGAAAAGACGCGAGTGCTATTTGCCCTGTGTATGGCAATGGGAGCTCAATAGTGACTTTCCTTACCAGAAAACAACTCTTGTTCGTAGGACCAGAAACTGCATGTGATTCAACTCCATTTAGGCCTGGGAAACAAACGAGAGCTTGTCTTACAAAAACACACTCTGCTTTTGAGAAAAGGGCACTCTTCTACTCTACTGTGTTTCCTATAGGGCCTGAACAGTGAGCTTGCTCAGAACAAATGAACTGTGCTTCCTAGACACACGGGCCATATCTAGTTCAACTCTGCTTTGGAGACTGACAAGAACAGTAGCTCCTCTTCAGTCCTATATACTGTACTTGCTGGGAACAGACGCGAGTGCTATTTGCACTGTGTATGGCAATGAGAGCGCAATAGTTGCTTTCCTTACCAGAAAACAATTCTTGCTCGTAGGACCACACACTGCATGTGATTCAACGCCATTTAGGACTGGGAAACAAATGTTAGCTCGCCTTACAAGAAACACACTCTGCTTTTGAGAAAAGAGCACTCTTCTACTCTACTGTGTTTCCTATAGGGTCAGAACAGTGAGCTTGCTCAGAACATTATAACTGTGCTTCCTAAACACACGGGACATATCTAGTTCAACTCTGCTTAGGAAACTGACAAGAACAGTAGCTCCTCTTCAGTCCGATACACTGTACTTGCTGGGAACAGATGCGAGTGCTATTTGCACTGTGTATGGCAAAGGGAGCGCAATAGTGACTTTCCTTACCAGAAAACAACTCTTGCTCGTAGGACCAGAAACTGCATGTGATTCAACTCCATTTAGGACTGGGAAACAAACGATAGCTTGCCTTACAAAAAACACACTCTGCTTTTGAGAAAAGAGCAATCTTCTACTCTACTGTGTTTCCTTTTGGGTCCGAACAGTGAGCTTGCTCAGAACAAAAGAACTGTGCTTCCTACACACACGGCCATATCTAGTTCAATTCTGCTTAGGAACCTGACAAGAACAGGAGATACTCTTCAGTCCAATACACTGTAGATGCTGCGAACAGATGCCAGTGCTATTTGTCCTATGTATGGAAATGGCAGCGCAATAGTGAATCTTCTTACCAGAAAACAACTCTTGCTCATAGGACCAAAAACTGCATGTGACTCAAATCCATTTAGGACTGGGAAACAAACGCAAGCTCGCCTTACAAGAAACACACTCTGCTTTATTGAAAAGAGCACTCTTCTACTCTACTGTGTTTCCTATAGGGCCAGAACAGTGAGCTTGCTCAGAACATAATAACTGTGCTTCCTAAACACACTGGCCATATCTAGTTCAACTCTGCTTAGGAAACTGACAAGAACAGTAGCTCCTCTTCAGTCTGATACACTGTACTTGCTGGGAACAGAGGCGAGTGCTATTTGCACTGTGTATGGCAAAGGGAGCACAATAGTGACTTTCCTTACCAGAAAACAACTCTTGCTCGTAGGACCAGAAACTGCATGTGATTCAACTCCATTTAGGACTGGGAAACAAACGATAGCTTGCCTTACAAAAAAAACACTCTGCTTTTGAGAAAAGAGCACTCTTCTACTCTACTGTGTTTCCTTTTGGGTCCGAACAGTGAGCTTGCTCAGAAGAAAAGAACTGTGCTTCTTACACACACGGCCATACCTAGTTCAATTCTGCTTAGTAACCTGACAAGAGCAGTAGATCCTCTTCAGTCCAATACACTGTAGTTGCTGCAAACAGATGCCAGTGCTATTTGTCCTGTGTATGGCAATGGCAGCGCAATAGTGAATCTTCTTACCAGAAAACAACTCTTGCTCGTAGTACCAGAAACTGCATGGGATTCAACTCCATTTAGGACTGTGGAACAAACGCTAGCTTGCCTTACAAGAAACACACTCTGCTTTAGAGAAAAGAGCACTCTTCTACTCTACTGTGTTTCCTATGGGGTCCAAACAGTGAGCTTGCTCAGGACAAAAGAACTGTGCTTCCTACACACACGGATATTATCTAGTTCAACTCTGCCTAGGAAACTGACAAGAACAGCAGCACCTATTCAGTCCAATACACTGTACTTGCTGGGAACAGACGAAGTGCTATTTGCACTGTGTGTGGCAAAGGGAGCGCAATGTGACTTTCCTTACCAGAAAACAACTCTTGTTCGTAGGACCAGAAGCTGCTTGTGATTCAACTCCTTTTAGGACTAGGAAACAAACGCTAGCTTGCCTTACAAGAAACACACTCTGGTTTTGAGAAAAGAGCACTCTTCTACTCTACTGTGTTTCCTATGGGGTCTGAACAGTGAGCTTGCTCAGAACAAAAGAACTGTGCTTCCTACACACACGGCCATAACTAGTTCAATTCTGCTTAGGAACCTGACAAGAACAGTAGATCCTCTTCAGTCCAATACACTGTACTTGCTGGGAACAGACGCCAGTGCTATTTGTCCTGTGTATGGCAATGGCAGCGCAATAGTGACTATTCTTACCGTAAAACAACTCTTGCTCGTAGAACCAGAAACTGCATGTGATTCCACTCCATTTAGGACTGGGAAACAAACGCTAGCTCGCCTTACAAGAAACACACTCTGCTTTTGAGAAAAGAGCACTCTTCTACTCTACGGTGTTTCCTATGGGGTCCAAACAGTGACCTTGCTCAGAACATAAGAACTGTACTTCCTACACACATGGACCATATCTAGTTCAACTCTGCTTAGGAAACTGACAAGAGCAGTAGCTCCTCTTCAGTCCAATACACTGTACTTGCTGGGAAAAGACGCGAGTGCTATTTGCCCTGTGTATGGCAATGGGAGCGCAATAGTGACTTTCCTTACCAGAAAACAACTCTTGTTCGTAGGACCAGAAACTGCATGTGATTCAACTCCATTTAGGCCTGGGAAACAAACGAGAGCTTGTCTTACAAAAACACACTCTGCTTTTGAGAAAACAGCACTCTTCTACTCTATTGTGTTTCATATGGGGTCCGAACAGTGAGCTTGCTCAGAACAAAAGAACTGTGCTTCCTAAACACACGGCCATATCTAGTTCAACTCTGCTTAGTAAACTGACAAGAGCAGTAGCTCCTCTTCAGTCCAATACACTGTACTTGCTGTTAACAGACGCGAGTGCTATTTGCACTGTGTATGGCATTTGGAGCGCAATAGTGACTCTTCTTACCAGAAAACAACTCTTGCTTGTAGGACCAAAAACTGTCTCTGACTCAACTCCTTTTAGGACTGGGAAACAAACGCGAGCTCGCCTTACAAGAAACACACTCTGCTTTAGAGAAAAGAGCACTCTTCTACTCTACTGTGTTTCCTATAGGGCCAGAAAAGTAAGCTTGCTCAGAACAAAAGAACTGTGCTTCTTACACACACGGGCCATATCTAGTTCAACTCTGCTTAGGAAACTGACAAGAACAGTAGCTCCTCTTCAGTCCGATACACTGTACTTGCTGAGAACAGATGCGAGTGCTATTTGCACTGTGAATGGCAATTGGAGCACAATAGTGACTCGTCTTACCAGAAAACAACTCTTACTCGTAGGACAAAAAACTGCATGTGACTCAACTCCATTTAGGACTGGGAAACAAACTCTAGCTCGCCTTACAAGAAACACACTCTGCTTTTGAGAAAAGAGCAGTATTCTACTCTTATGTGTTTCCTATAGGGCCAGAACATTGAGCTTGCTCAGAAAAAAAGAACTGTGCTTCCTACACACACGGGAAATATCTAGTTCAACTCTGCTTAGGAAACTGAGAAGAACAGTAGCTCCTCTTCAGTCCAATACACTGTACTTGCTGGGAACAGATGCCAGTGCTATTTGCACTGTGTATGGCAATGGGAGCGCAATAGTAACTTTCCTTACCAGAAAACAACTCTTGCTTATAGGACCAGAAACTGCATGTGATCCAACTCCATTTAGGACTGGGAAACAAACGCTAGCTCGCCTTACAAGAAACACACTCTGCTTTAGAGAAAAGAGCACTCTTCTACTCTACTGTGTTTCCTATGGGGTCCAAACAGAGAGCTTGCTCAGAACAAAAGAACTGTGCTTCCTACACACACGGACCATATGTAGTTCAACTCTGCTTAGGAAACTGACAAGAACAGTAGAAACTCTTCAGTCCAATACACTGTACTTTCTGGGAAAGGACGCGAGTGATATTTGCACTGTGTATGGAAATGAGAGCACAATAGTGACTTTCCTTACCAGAAAACAACTCTTGCTCGTAGGAACACAAACTGCATGTGATTCAACGCCATTTAGGACTGGGAAACAAATGCTAGCTCGCCTTACATGAAACACTCTCTGCTTTTCAGAAAAGAGCACTCTTCTACTCTACTGTGTTTCCTATGGGGTCCAAACAGTGAGCTTGCTCAGAACAAAAGAACTGTGCTTCCTACACACGGACCATATCTAGTTCAACTCTGCTTAGGAAACTGACAAGCACAGTAGCTCCTATTCAGTCCAATACACTGTACATGCTGGGAACAGACGCGAGTGCTTTTTGCACTGTGTATGGCATTTGGAGCACAATAGTGACTATTCTTACCAGAAAACAACTCTTGCTCATAGGACCAAAAACTGCATGTGACTCAAATCCATTTAGGACTGGGAAACAAACGCGAGCTCACCTTACAAGAAACAGACTCTGCTTTTGAGAAAAGAGCAGTATTCTACTCTTATGTGTTTCCTATAGGGCCAGAACATTGAGCTTGCTCAGAAAAAAAGAACTGTGCTTCCTACACACACGGGCAATATCTAGTTCAACTCTGCTTAGGAAACTGAGAAGAACAGTAGCTCCTCTTCAGTCCAATACACTGTACTTGCTGGGAACAGATGCCAGTGCTATTTGCACTGTGTATGGCAATGGGAGCGCAATAGTAACTTTCCTTACCAGAAAACAACTCTTGCTTATAGGACCAGAAACTGCATGTGATCCAACTCCATTTAGGACTGGGAAACAAACGCTAGCTCGCCTTACAAGAAACACACTCTGCTTTAGAGAAAAGAGCACTCTTCTACTCTACTGTGTTTCCTATGGGGTCCGAACAGTGAGCTTGCTCAGAACAAAAGAACAGTGCTTCCTACACACACGGCCATATCTAGTTCAATTCTGCTTAGGAACCTGACAAAACAGTAGATCCTCTTCAGTCCAATACATTGTACTTACTGCAAACAGATGCCAGTTCTATTTGTCCTGTGTATGGCAATGGCAGCACAATAGTGAATCTTCTTACCAGAAAACAACTCTTGCTCCTAGTACCAGAAACTGCATGGGATTCAACTCCATTTAGACAGCGGAACAAACGCTAGCTCTCCTTACAAGAAACACACTCTGCTTTAGAGAAAAGAGCACTCTTCTACTCTACTGTGTTTCCTATGGGGTCCAAACAGTGAGCTTGCTCATAACAAAAGAACTGTGCTTCCTACACACAAGGACCATATGTAGTTCAACTCTGCCTAGGAAACTGACAAGAACAGTAGCTCCTATTCAGTCCCATACACTGTACTTGCTGGGAAAAGACGCGAGTGCTATTTGCCCTGTGTACGGCAATGAGAGCACAATAGTGACTTTCCTTACCAGAAAACAACTCTTGCTCGTAGGACCAGAAACTGCATGTGATTCAACGCCATTTAGGACTGGGAAACAAATGCTAGCTCGCCTTACAAGAAACGCACTCTACTTTTGAGAAAAGAGCACTCTTCTACTCTACTGTGTTTCCTATGGGGTCCAAACAGTGAGCTTGCTCAGAACAAAAGAACTGTGCTTCCTACACACATGGACCATATCTAGTTCAACTCTGCTTATGAAACTCACAAGAACAGCAGCTCCTCTTCAGTCCAATACACTGTAATTGCTGGGAACAGACGCGAGTGCTATTTGCACTGTGTATGGCAATGACAGCGCAATAGTGACTCTCCTTACCAGAAAACAACTCTTGCTCGTAGGAACACAACTGCATGTGATTCAACGCCATTTAGGACTGGGAAACAAATGCTAGCTCGCCTTACAAGAAACCCTCTCTGCTTTTTAGAAAAGAGCACTCTTCTACTCTACTGTGTTTCCTATGGGGTCCAAAGAGAGAGCTTGCTCAGAACAAAAGAACTGTGCTTCCTACACACATGGACCATATCTAGTTCAACTCTGCTTAGGAAACTGACAAGCACAGTAGCTCCTATTCAGTCCAATACACTGTACATGCTGGGAACAGACACGAGTGCTATTTGCACTGTGTATGGCATTTAGAGCACAATAGTGACTCTTCTTACCAGAAAACAACTCTTGCTCATAGGACCAAAAACTGCATGTGACTCAAATCCATTTAGGACTGGGAAACAAACGCGAGCTCGCCTTACAAGAAACACACTCTGCTTTATTGAAAAGAGCACACTTCTACTCTACTGTGTTTCCTATAGGGCCAGAACAGTGAGCTTGCTCAGAACATAATAACTGTGCTTCCTAAACACACGGGCCATATCTAGTTCAACTCTGCTTAGGAAACTGACTAGAACAGTAGCTCCTCTTCAGTCCGATACACTGTACTTGCTGGGAACAGACGCGAGTGCTATTTGCACTGTGTATGGCAAAGGGAGCACAATAGTGACTTTCCTTACCAGAAAACAACTCTTGCTCGTAGGACCAGAAACTGCATGTGATTCAACTCCATTTAGAACTGGGAAACAAACGATAGCTTGCCTTACAAAAAACACACTCTGCTTTTGAGAAAAGAGCACTCTTCTACTCTACTGTGTTTCCTTTTGGGTCTGAACAGTGAGCTTGCTCAGAAGAAAAGAACTGTGCTTCTTACACACATGGCCATATCTAGTTCAATTCTGCTTAGTAACCTGACAAGAACAGTAGATCCTCTTCAGTCCAATACACTGTAGTTGCTGCAAACAGATGCCAGTGCTATTTGTCCTATGTATGGCAATGGCAGCGCAATAGTGAATCTTCTTACCAGAAAACAACTCTTGCTCATAGTACCAGAAACTGCATGGGATTCAACTCCATTTAGGACTGTGGAACAAACGCTAGCTTGCCTTACAAGAAACACACTCTGCTTTAGAGAAAAGAGCACTCTTCTACTCTACTGTGTTTCCTATGGGGTCCAAACAGTGAGCTTGCTCAGAACAAAAGAACTGTGCTTCCTACACACACGGATATTATCTAGTTCAACTCTGCCTAGGAAACTGACAAGAACAGTAGCACCTATTCAGTCCAATACACTGTACTTGCTGGGAACAGACGAAGTGCTATTTGCACTGTGTGTGGCAAAGGGAGCGCAATGTGACTTTCCTTACCAGAAAACAACTCTTCCTTGTAGGACCAGAAACTGCTTGTGATTCAACTCCTTTTAGGACTAGGAAACAAACGCTAGCTTGCCTTACAAGAAACACACTCTGCTTTTGAGAAAAGACCAGTATTCTACTCTAATGTGTTTCCTATGGGGTCCAAACAGTGAGCTTGCTCAGAACAAAAGAACTGTGCTTCCTACACACACGGACCATATGTAGTTCAACTCTGCTTAGGAAACTGACAAGAACAGTATCTCCTCTTCAGTCCAATACACTGTACTTTCTGGGAACAGACGCGAGTGCTATTTGCACTGTGTATGGCAATGAGAGCACAATAGTGACTTTCCTTACCAGAAAACAACTCTTGCTCGTAGGACGAGAAACTGCATGTGATTCAACGCCATTTAGGACTGGGAAACAAATGCTAGCTCACCTTACAAGAAACACACTCTGCTTTTGAGAAAAGAGCACTCTTCTACTCTATTGTGTTTCCTATGGGGTCCAAACAGTGAGCTTGCTCAGAACAAAAAAACTGTGCTTCCTACACACATGGACCATATCTAGCTCAACTCTGCTTATGAAACTGACAAGAACAGCAGCTCCTCTTCAGTCCAATACACTGTAATTGCTGGGAACAGACGCGAGTGCTATTTGCCCTGTGTATGGCAAAGACAGCGCAATAGTGACTCTTCTTACCAGAAAACAACTCTTGCTCGTAGGAACACAAACTGCATGTGATTCAACGCCATTTAGGACTGGGAAACAAACGATAGCTTGCCTTACAAAAAACACACTCTGTTTTTGAGAAAAGAGCACTCTTCTACTCTACTGTGTTTCCTATTGGGTCCGAACAGTGAGCTTGCTCAGAACAAAAGAACTGTGCTTCCTACACACACGGCCATATCTAGTTCAATTCTGCTTAGGAACCTGACAAAAACAGTAGATCCTCTTCAGTCCAATACACTGTACTTGCTGCGAAAAGATGCCAGTTCTATTTGTCCTGTGTATCGCAATGGCAGCACAATAGTGAATCTTCTTACCAGAAAACAACTCTTGCTCGTAGTACCAGAAACTGCGTGGGATTCAACTCCAATTAGGACAGCGGAACAAACGCTAGCTCTCCTTACAAGAAACACACTCTGCTTTAGAGAAAAGAGCACTCTTCTACTCTACTCTGTTTCCTATGGGGTCCAAACAGTGAGCTTGCTCATAACAAAAGAACTGTGCTTCCTACACACAAGGACCATATGTAGTTCAACTCTGCTTAGGAAAGTGACAAGAACAGTAGCTCCTATTCAGTCCAATACACTGTACTTGCTGGGAAAAGAAGCGAGTGCTATTTGCCCTGTGTACGGCAATGAGAGCACAATAGTGAGTTTCCTTACCAGAAAACAACTCTTGCTCGTAGGACCAGAAACTGCATGTGACTCATCTCCTTTTAGGACTGGGAAACAAACACGAGCTCGCCTTACAAGAAACACACTCTGCTTTAGAGAAAAGAGCACTCTTCTACTCTACTGTGTTTCCTATAGGGCCAGAACAGTGAGCTTGCTCAGAACAAAAGAACTGTGCTTCCTACACACACGGGCCATATCTAGTTCAACTCTGCTTAGGAAACTGACAAGAACAGTAACTCCTCTTCAGCCCGATACACTGTACTTGCTGAGAACAGATGCGAGTGCTATTTGCACTGTGAAAGGCAATTGGAGCACAATAGTGACTCGTCATACCAGAAAACAACTCTTGCTCGTAGGACAAAAAACTGCATGTGACTCAACTCCATTTAGGACTGGGAAACAAACTCTAGCTCGCCTTACAAGAAACACACTCTGCTTTTGAGAAAAGAGCAGTATTCTACTCTAATGTGTTTCCTATAGGGCCAGAACATTGAGCTTGCTCAGAAAAAAAGAACTGTGCTTCCTACACACACGGGCAATATCTAGTTCAACTCTGCTTAGAAAACTGAGAAGAACGGTAGCTCCTCTTCAGTCCAATACACTGTACTTGCTGGGAACAGACACGAGTGCTATTTGCACTGTGTATGGAATTGGAGCACAATAGTGACTTTCCCTACCAGAAAACAACTCTTGCTCGTAGGACAAAAAACTGCATGTGACTCAACTCCATTTAGGACTGGGAAACAAACTCTAGCTCGCCTTACATGAAACATACTCTGCTTTTGAGAAAAGAGCAGTATTCTACTCTAATGTGTTTCCTATGGGGTCCAAACAGTGAGCTTGCTCAGAACAAAAGAACTGTGCTTCCTACACACACGGACCATATGTAGTTCAACTCTGCTTAGGAAACTGACAAGAACAGTATCTCCTCTTCAGTCCAATACACTGTACTTTCTGGGAACAGACGCGAGTGCTATTTACACTGTGTATGGCAATGAGAGCAAAATAGTGACTTTCCTTACCAGAAAACAACTCTTGCTCGTAGGACGAGAAACTGCATGTGATTCAACGCCATTTAGGACTGGGAAACAAATGCTAGCTCGCCTTACAAGAAACGCACTCTGCTTTTGAGAAAAGAGCACTCTTCTACTCTACTGTGTTTACTATGGGGTCCAAACAGTGAGCTTGCTCAGAACAAAAGAACTGTGCTTCCTACACACATGGACCATATCTAGCTCAACTCTGCTTATGAAACTGACAAGAACAGCAGCTCCTCTTCAGTCCAATACACTGTAATTGCTGGGAACAGACGCGAGTGCTATTTGCCCTGTGTATGGCAATGACAGCGCAATAGTGACTTTCCTTTCCAGAAAACAACTCTTGCTCGTAGGAACACAAACTGCATGTGATTCAACGCCATTTAGGACTGGGAAACAAATGCTAGCTCGTCTTACAAGAAACACTCTCTGCTTTTTAGAAAAGAGCACTCTTCTACTCTACTGTGTTTCCTATGGGGTCCAAACAGTGAGCTTGCTCAGAACAAAAGAACTGTGCTTCCTACACACATGGACCATATCTAGTTCAACTCTCCTTAGGAAACTGACAAGCACAGTAGCTCCTATTCAGTCCAATACACTGTACATGCTGGGAACAGACGCGAGTGCTATTTGCACTGTGTATGGCATTTGGAGCACAATAGTGACTCTTCTTACCAGAAAACAACTCTTGCTCATAGGACCAAAAACTGCATGTGACTCAAATCCATTTAGGACTGGGAAACAAACGTGAGCTCGCCTTACAAGAAACACACTCTGCTTTATAGAATAGAGCACTCTTCTACTCTACTGTGTTTCCTATAGGGCCAGAACAGTGAGCTTGCTCAGAACATAATAACTGTGCTTCCTAAACACACGGGCCATATCTAGTTCAACTCTGCTTAGGAAACTGACAAGAACAGTAGCTCCTCTTCAGTCCGATACACTGTACTTGCTGGGAACAGACGCGAGTGCTATTTGCACTGTGTATGGCAAAGGGAGTGCAATAGTGACTTTCCTTACCAGAAAACAACTCTAGCTCGTAGGACCAGAAACTGCATGTGATTCAACTCCATTTAGGACTGGGAAACAAACGATAGCTTGAATTACAAAAAACACACTCTGCTTTTGAGAAAAGAGCACTCTTCTACTCTACTGTGTTTCCTATTGGGTCCGAACAGTGAGCTTGCTCATAAAAAAGAACTGTGCTTCCTACACACACGGCCATATCTAGTTCAATTCTGCTTAGGAACCTGACAAGAATAGTAGATCCTCTTCAGTCCAATACACTGTAGTTGCTGTGAACAGATGCCAGTGCTATTTGTCCTGTTTATGGCAATGGCAGCGCAATAGTGAATCTTCTTACCAGAAAACAACTCTTGCTCATAGGACCAAAAACAGCATGTGACTCAAATCCATTTAGGACTGGGAAACAAACGCTAGCTCGCCTTACAAGAAACACACTCTGCTTTAGAGAAAAGAGCACTCTTCTACTCTACTGTGTTTCCTATGGGGTCCAAACAGTGAGCTTGCTCAGAACATAATAACTGTGCTTCCTAAACACACGGGCCATATCTAGTTCAACTCTGCTTAGGAAACTGAGAAGAACAGTAGCTCCTCTTCAGTCCAATACACTGTACTTGCTGTGAACAGACGGGAAGGCTATTTGCACTGTGTATGGCAATGGGAGCGCAATAGTGACTTTCCTTACCAGTAAACAACTCTTGCTCGTAGGACCAGAAACTGCATGTGATTCCACTCCATTTAGGACTGGGAAACAAACGCGAGCTCGCCTTACAAGAAACACACTCTGCTTTATAGAAAAGAGCATTCTTCTACTCAACTGTGTTTCCTATAGGTCCAGAACAGTGAGCTTGCTCAGAACATAATAACTGTGCTTCCTAAACACACGGGCCATATCTAGTTCAACTCTGCTTAGGAAACTGACAAGAACAGTAGCTCCTCTTCAGTCCGATACACTGTACTTGCTGGGAACAGACGCGAGTGCTATTTGCACTCTGTATGGCAAAGGGAGCACAATAGTGACTTTCCTTACCAGAAAACAACTCTTGCTCATAGGACCAGAAACTGCATGTGATTCAACTCCATTTAGGACTGGGAAACAAACACTAGGTCGCCTTACAAGAAACACACTCTGCTTTTGAGAAAAGAGCACTCTTCTACTCTACTGTGTTTCCTTTTGGGTCCGAACAGTGAGCTTGCTCAGAACAAAAGAACTGTGCTTCCTACACACACGGCCATATCTAGTTCAATTCTGCTTAGGAACCTGACAAGAACAGTAGATCCTCTTCAGTCCAATACACTGTAGTTGCTGTGAACAGATGCCAGTGCTATTTGTCCTGTTTATGGCAATGGCAGCGCAATAGTGAATCTTCTTACCAGAAAACAACTCTTGCTCATAGGACCAAAAACAGCATGTGACTCAAATCCATTTAGGACTGGGAAACAAACGCTAGCTCGCCTTACAAGAAACACACTCTGCTTTAGAGAAAAGAGCACTCTTCTACTCTACTGTGTTTCCTATGGGGTCCAAACAGTGAGCTTGCTCAGAACATAATAACTGTGCTTCCTAAACACACGGGCCATATCTAGTTCAACTCTGCTTAGGAAACTGAGAAGAACAGTAACTCCTCTTCAGTCCAATACACTGTACTTGCTGTGAACAGACGGGAAGGCTATTTGCACTGTGTATGGCAATGGGAGCGCAATAGTGACTTTCCTTACCAGTAAACAACTCTTGCTCGTAGGACCAGAAACTGCATGTGATTCCACTCCATTTAGGACTGGGAAACAAACGCTAGCTCGCCTTACAAGAAACACACTCTGTTTTAGTGAAAAGAGCACTCTTCTACTCTACTGTGTTTCCTATGGTGTCCAAACAGTGAGCTTGTTCAGAACAAAAGAACTATGCTTCCTACACACACGGGCCATATCTAGTTCAACTCTGCTTAGTAAACTGACAAGAAGAGTAGCTCCTATTCAGTCCAATACACTGTACTTGCTGGGAAAAGACGCGAGTGCTATTTGTCTTGTGTAGGGCAATGGGAGCGCAATAGTGACTTTCCTTACCAGAAAACAACTCTTGTTCATAGGACCAGAAACTGCATGTGATTCAACTCCATTTAGCACTAGGAAACAAACACTAGCTCGCCTTACAAAAACACACTCTGCTTTTGAGAAAAGAGCACTCTTCTACTCTACTCTGTTTCCTGTAGGGCCAGAACAGTGTGCTTGCTCAGAACAAAAGAACTGTACTTCCTACACACGGGCCATATCTAGTTCAGCTCTGCTTAGGAAACTGACAAGAACAGTAGCTCCTCTTCAGTCCGATACACTGTACTTGCTGGGAACAGACGCGAGAGCTATTTGCACTATGTATGGCAAGGGGAGCGCAATACTGACTTTCCTTACCAGAAATCAACTCTTGCTCTTAGGACCAGAAACTGCATGTGATTCAACTCCATTTAGGACTGGGAAACAAACGCTAGCTCGCCTTACAAGAAACACACTCTGCATTTGAGAAAAGAGCACTCTTCTACTCTACTGTGTTTCCTATGGTGTCCGAACAGTGAGCTTGCTCAGAACAAAAGAACTGTGCTTCCTACACACACGGCCATATCTAGTTCAATTCTGCTTAGGAACCTGACAAGAACAGTAGATCCTCTTCAGTCCAATACACTGTACTTGCTGGGAACAGACGCCAGTGCTATTTGTCCTGTGTATGGCAATGGCAGCGCAATAGTGACTCTTCTTACCATAAAACAACTCATGCTCTTAGGACTAGAAACTGCATGTGATTCAAGTCCATTTAGGACTGGGAAACAAACGCTAGCTCGCCTTACAAGAAGCACACTCTGCTTTAGAGAAAAGAGCACTCTTCAACTCTACTGTGTTTCCTATAGGGCCAGAACAGTGAGCTTGCTCAAAACAAAATAACTGTTCTTCCTACACACGGGCCATAACTAGTTCAACTCTGCTTAGGAAACTGACACGAACAGTAGCTCCTCTTCAGTCCGATACAGACACGAGAGCTATTTGCACTGTGTATGGCAATGGGAGAGCAATAGTGACTTTCCTTACCAGAAAACAACTCTTGCTCATAGGACCAGAAACTGCATGTGATTCAACTCCATTTAGGACTGGGAAACAAGTGCTAGCTCGCCTTACATGAAACACACTCTGCTTTTGAGAAAAGAGCACTCTTCTACTCTACTGTGTTTCCTATGTGTACCGAAAAGTGAGCTTGCTCAGAACAAAAAAACTGTGCTTCATACACACAAGGCCATATCTAGGTCAAGTCTGCTTAGGAACCTGACAAGAACAGTAGATCCTCTTCAGTCCAATACACTGTACTTGCTGGGAACAGACGCCAGTGCTATTTGTCCTGTGTATGGCAATGGCAGCGCAATAGTGACTCTTCTTACCAGAAAAAAACTCTTGCTCGTAGGACCAGAAACTGCATGTGATTCAACTCCATTTATGACTGGGAAACAAATGCTAGCTCGCCTTACATGAAACACACTCTGCTTTTGAGAAAAGAGCACTCTTCTACTCTACTGTGTTTCCTATGGGGTCCGAACAGTGAGCTTGCTCAGAACGAAAGAACTGTGCATCCTACACACGGGCCATATCTAGTTCAACTCTGCTTAGGAAACTGACAAGAACAGTAGCTCCTCTTCAGTCCAATACACTTTACTTGCAGGGAAAAGACGCGAGTGCTATTTGCTCTGTGTATGGCAATTGGAGCACAATAGTGACTTGTCTTACCAGAAAACAACTCTTGCTCGTAGGACAAAAAACTGCATGTGACTCAACTCCATTTAGGACTGGGAAACAAACGCTAGCTCACCTTACAAGAAACACACTCTGCTTTAGAGAAAAGAGCACTCTTCTACTCTACTGTGTTTCCTATGGTGTCCAAACAGTGAGCTTGCTCAGAACAAGAGAACCTGTGCTTCCTACACACACGGACCATATCTAGTTCAACTCTGCTTAGGAAACTGACAAGAACAGTAGCTCCTCTTCAGTCCAATACACTGTACTTGCTGGGAAAAGACGCGAGTGCTATTTGCCTTGTGTAGGGCAATGGGAGCGCAATAGTGACTTTCCTTACCAGAAAAAAAACTCTTGTTCGTAGGACCAGAAACTGCATGTGATTCAACTCCATTTAGGACTAGGAAACAAACGCTAGCTCGCCTTACAAGAAACACACTCTGCTTTTGAGAAAAGAGCACTCTTCTACTCTACTGTGTTTCCTTTTGGGTCCGAACAGTGAGCTTGCTCAGAACAAAAGAACTGTGCTTCCTACACACACGGCCATATCTATTTCAATTCTGCTTAGGAACCTGACAAGAACAGTAGATCCTCTTCAGTCCAATACACTGTAGTTGCTGCGAACAGATTCCAGTGCTATTTGTCCTGTGTATGGCAATGGCAGCGCAATAGTGATTCTTCTTACCAGAAAACAACTCTTGCTCATAGGACCGAAAACTGCATGTGACTCAAATCCATTTAGGACTGGGAAACAAACGCGAGCTCGCCTTACAAGAAACACACTCTGCTTTATAGAAAAGAGCACTCTTATACTCTCCTGTGTTTCCTATAGGGCCAGAACAGTGAGCTTGCTCAGAACATAATAACTGTGCTTCCTAAACACACGGGCCATATCTAGTTCAACTCTGCTTAGGAAACTGACAAAAACAGTAGCTCCTCTTCAGTCTGATACACTGTACTTGCTGGGAACAGACGCGAGTGCTATTTGCACTGTGCATGGCAATGACAGCGCAATAGTGACTCTCCTTACCAGAAAACAACTCTTGCTCATAGGAACGCAAACTGCATGTGATTCAACGCCATTTAGGACTGGGAAACAAATGCTAGCTTGCTTTACAAGAAACACTCTCTGCTTTTTAGAAAAGAGCACTCTTCCACTCTACTGTGTTTCCTATGGGTTCCAAACAGTGAGCTTGCTCAGAACAAAAGAACTGTGCTTCCTACACACATGGACCATATCTAGTTCAACTCTGCTTAGGAAACTGACAAGAACAGTAGCTCCTATTCAGTCCAATACACTGTACATGCTGGGAACAGACGCGAGTGCTATTTGCACTGTCTATGGCATTTAGAGCACAATAGTGACTCTTCTTACCAGAAAAAAACTCTTGCTCATAGGACCAAAAACTGCATGTGACTCAAATCCATTTAGGACTGGGAAACAAACGCGAGCTCGCCTTACAAGAAACACACTCTGCTTTATAGAAAAGAGCATTCTTCTACTCAACTGTGTTTCCTATAGGTCCAGAACAGTGAGCTTGCTCAGAACATAATAACTGTGCTTCCTAAACACACGGGCCATATCTAGTTCAACTCTGCTTAGGAAACTGACAAGAACAGTAGCTCCTCTTCAGTCCGATACACTGTACTTGCTGGGAACAGACGCGAGTGCTATTTGCACTCTGTATGGCAAAGGGAGCACAATAGGGACTTTCCTTATCAGAAAACAACTCTTGCTCGTAGGACCAGAAACTGCATGTGATTCAACTCCATTTAGGACTGGGAAACAAACACTAGGTCGCCTTACAAGAAACACACTCTGCTTTTGAGAAAAGAGCACTCTTCTACTCTACTGTGTTTCCTTTTGGGTCCGAACAGTGAGCTTGCTCAGAACAAAAGAACTGTGCTTCCTACACACACGGCCATATCTAGTTCAATTCTGCTTAGGAACCTGACAAGAACAGTAGATCCTCTTCAGTCCAATACACTGTAGTTGCTGTGAACAGATGCCAGTGCTATTTGTCCTGTGTATGGCAATGGCAGTGCAATAGTGAATCTTCTTACCAGAAAACAACTCTTGCTCATAGGACCAAAAACAGCATGTGACTCAAATCCATTTAGGACTGGGAAACAAACGCTAGCTCGCCTTACAAGAAACACACTCTGCTTTAGAGAAAAGAGCACTCTTATACTCTCCTGTGTTTCCTATAGGGCCAGAACAGTGAGCTTGCTCAGAACATAATAACTGTGCTTCCTAAACACACGGGCCATATCTAGTTCAACTCTGCTTAGGAAACTGACAAAAACAGTAGCTCCTCTTCAGTCTGATACACTGTACTTGCTGGGAACAGACGCGAGTGCTATTTGCACTGTGCATGGCAATGACAGCGCAATAGTGACTCTCCTTACCAGAAAACAACTCTTGCTCATAGGAACACAAACTGCATGTTATTCAACGCCTTTTAGGACTGGGAAACAAATGCTAGCTTGCTTTACAAGAAACACTCTCTGCTTTTTAGAAAAGAGCACTCTTCCACTCTACTGTGTTTCCTATGGGTTCCAAACAGTGAGCTTGCTCAGAACAAAAGAACTATGCTTCCTACACACACGGGCCATATCTAGTTCAACTCTGCTTAGTAAACTGACAAGAAGAGTAGCTCCTATTCAGTCCAATACACTGTACTTGCTGGGAAAAGACGCGAGTGCTATTTGTCTTGTGTAGGGCAATGGGAGCGCAATAGTGACTTTCCTTACCAGAAAACAACTCTTGTTCATAGGACCAGAAACTGCATGTGATTCAACTCCATTTAGCACTAGGAAACAAACACTAGCTCGCCTTACAAAAACACACTCTGCTTTTGAGAAAAGAGCACTCTTCTACTCTACTCTGTTTCCTGTAGGGCCAGAACAGTGTGCTTGCTCAGAACAAAAGAACTGTACTTCCTACACACGGGCCATATCTAGTTCAGCTCTGCTTAGGAAACTGACAAGAACAGTAGCTCCTCTTCAGTCCGATACACTGTACTTGCTGGGAACAGACGCGAGAGCTATTTGCACTATGTATGGCAAGGGGAGCGCAATACTGACTTTCCTTACCAGAAATCAACTCTTGCTCTTAGGACCAGAAACTGCATGTGATTCAACTCCATTTAGGACTGGGAAACAAACGCTAGCTCGCCTTACAAGAAACACACTCTGCATTTGAGAAAAGAGCACTCTTCTACTCTACTGTGTTTCCTATGGTGTCCGAACAGTGAGCTTGCTCAGAACAAAAGAACTGTGCTTCCTACACACACGGCCATATCTAGTTCAATTCTGCTTAGGAACCTGACAAGAACAGTAGATCCTCTTCAGTCCAATACACTGTACTTGCTGGGAACAGACGCCAGTGCTATTTGTCCTGTGTATGGCAATGGCAGCGCAATAGTGACTCTTCTTACCATAAAACAACTCATGCTCTTAGGACTAGAAACTGCATGTGATTCAAGTCCATTTAGGACTGGGAAACAAACGCTAGCTCGCCTTACAAGAAGCACACTCTGCTTTAGAGAAAAGAGCACTCTTCAACTCTACTGTGTTTCCTATAGGGCCAGAACAGTGAGCTTGCTCAAAACAAAATAACTGTTCTTCCTACACACGGGCCATAACTAGTTCAACTCTGCTTAGGAAACTGACACGAACAGTAGCTCCTCTTCAGTCCGATACAGACACGAGAGCTATTTGCACTGTGTATGGCAATGGGAGAGCAATAGTGACTTTCCTTACCAGAAAACAACTCTTGCTCATAGGACCAGAAACTGCATGTGATTCAACTCCATTTAGGACTGGGAAACAAGTGCTAGCTCGCCTTACATGAAACACACTCTGCTTTTGAGAAAAGAGCACTCTTCTACTCTACTGTGTTTCCTATGTGTACCGAAAAGTGAGCTTGCTCAGAACAAAAAAACTGTGCTTCATACACACAAGGCCATATCTAGGTCAAGTCTGCTTAGGAACCTGACAAGAACAGTAGATCCTCTTCAGTCCAATACACTGTACTTGCTGGGAACAGACGCCAGTGCTATTTGTCCTGTGTATGGCAATGGCAGCGCAATAGTGACTCTTCTTACCAGAAAAAAACTCTTGCTCGTAGGACCAGAAACTGCATGTGATTCAACTCCATTTATGACTGGGAAACAAATGCTAGCTCGCCTTACATGAAACACACTCTGCTTTTGAGAAAAGAGCACTCTTCTACTCTACTGTGTTTCCTATGGGGTCCGAACAGTGAGCTTGCTCAGAACGAAAGAACTGTGCATCCTACACACGGGCCATATCTAGTTCAACTCTGCTTAGGAAACTGACAAGAACAGTAGCTCCTCTTCAGTCCAATACACTTTACTTGCAGGGAAAAGACGCGAGTGCTATTTGCTCTGTGTATGGCAATTGGAGCACAATAGTGACTTGTCTTACCAGAAAACAACTCTTGCCCGTAGGACAAAAAACTGCATGTGACTCAACTCCATTTAGGACTGGGAAACAAACGCTAGCTCACCTTACAAGAAACACACTCTGCTTTAGAGAAAAGAGCACTCTTCTACTCTACTGTGTTTCCTATGGTGTCCAAACAGTGAGCTTGCTCAGAACAAGAGAACTGTGCTTCCTACACACACGGACCATATCTAGTTCAACTCTGCTTAGGAAACTGACAAGAACAGTAGCTCCTCTTCAGTCCAATACACTGTACTTGCTGGGAAAAGACGCGAGTGCTATTTGCCTTGTGTAGGGCAATGGGAGCGCAATAGTGACTTTCCTTACCAGAAAAAAACTCTTGTTCGTAGGACCAGAAACTGCATGTGATTCAACTCCATTTAGGACTAGGAAACAAACGCTAGCTCGCCTTACAAGAAACACACTCTGCTTTTGAGAAAAGAGCACTCTTCTACTCTACTGTGTTTCCTTTTGGGTCCGAACAGTGAGCTTGCTCAGAACAAAAGAACTGTGCTTCCTACACACACGGCCATATCTATTTCAATTCTGCTTAGGAACCTGACAAGAACAGTAGATCCTCTTCAGTCCAATACACTGTAGTTGCTGCGAACAGATTCCAGTGCTATTTGTCCTGTGTATGGCAATGGCAGCGCAATAGTGATTCTTCTTACCAGAAAACAACTCTTGCTCATAGGACCGAAAACTGCATGTGACTCAAATCCATTTAGGACTGGGAAACAAACGCGAGCTCGCCTTACAAGAAACACACTCTGCTTTATAGAAAAGAGCACTCTTATACTCTCCTGTGTTTCCTATAGGGCCAGAACAGTGAGCTTGCTCAGAACATAATAACTGTGCTTCCTAAACACACGGGCCATATCTAGTTCAACTCTGCTTAGGAAACTGACAAAAACAGTAGCTCCTCTTCAGTCTGATACACTGTACTTGCTGGGAACAGACGCGAGTGCTATTTGCACTGTGCATGGCAATGACAGCGCAATAGTGACTCTCCTTACCAGAAAACAACTCTTGCTCATAGGAACACAAACTGCATGTGATTCAACGCCATTTAGGACTGGGAAACAAATGCTAGCTTGCTTTACAAGAAACACTCTCTGCTTTTTAGAAAAGAGCACTCTTCCACTCTACTGTGTTTCCTATGGGTTCCAAACAGTGAGCTTGCTCAGAACAAAAGAACTGTGCTTCCTACACACATGGACCATATCTAGTTCAACTCTGCTTAGGAAACTGACAAGAACAGTAGCTCCTATTCAGTCCAATACACTGTACATGCTGGGAACAGACGCGAGTGCTATTTGCACTGTCTATGGCATTTAGAGCACAATAGTGACTCTTCTTACCAGAAAAAAACTCTTGCTCATAGGACCAAAAACTGCATGTGACTCAAATCCATTTAGGACTGGGAAACAAACGCGAGCTCGCCTTACAAGAAACACACTCTGCTTTATAGAAAAGAGCATTCTTCTACTCAACTGTGTTTCCTATAGGTCCAGAACAGTGAGCTTGCTCAGAACATAATAACTGTGCTTCCTAAACACACGGGCCATATCTAGTTCAACTCTGCTTAGGAAACTGACAAGAACAGTAGCTCCTCTTCAGTCCGATACACTGTACTTGCTGGGAACAGACGCGAGTGCTATTTGCACTCTGTATGGCAAAGGGAGCACAATAGTGACTTTCCTTATCAGAAAACAACTCTTGCTCGTAGGACCAGAAACTGCATGTGATTCAACTCCATTTAGGACTGGGAAACAAACACTAGGTCGCCTTACAAGAAACACACTCTGCTTTTGAGAAAAGAGCACTCTTCTACTCTACTGTGTTTCCTTTTGGGTCCGAACAGTGAGCTTGCTCAGAACAAAAGAACTGTGCTTCCTACACACACGGCCATATCTAGTTCAATTCTGCTTAGGAACCTGACAAGAACAGTAGATCCTCTTCAGTCCAATACACTGTAGTTGCTGTGAACAGATGCCAGTGCTATTTGTCCTGTGTATGGCAATGGCAGTGCAATAGTGAATCTTCTTACCAGAAAACAACTCTTGCTCATAGGACCAAAAACAGCATGTGACTCAAATCCATTTAGGACTGGGAAACAAACGCTAGCTCGCCTTACAAGAAACACACTCTGCTTTAGAGAAAAGAGCACTCTTATACTCTCCTGTGTTTCCTATAGGGCCAGAACAGTGAGCTTGCTCAGAACATAATAACTGTGCTTCCTAAACACACGGGGCATATCTAGTTCAACTCTGCTTAGGAAACTGACAAAAACAGTAGCTCCTCTTCAGTCTGATACACTGTACTTGCTGGGAACAGACGCGAGTGCTATTTGCACTGTGCATGGCAATGACAGCGCAATAGTGACTCTCCTTACCAGAAAACAACTCTTGCTCATAGGAACACAAACTGCATGTGATTCAACGCCTTTTAGGACTGGGAAACAAATGCTAGCTTGCTTTACAAGAAACACTCTCTGCTTTTTAGAAAAGAGCACTCTTCCACTCTACTGTGTTTCCTATGGGTTCCAAACAGTGAGCTTGCTCAGAACAAAAGAACTGTGCTTCCTACACACATGGACCATATCTAGTTCAACTCTGCTTAGGAAACTGACAAGAACAGTAGCTCCTCTTCAGTCCGATACACTGTACTTGCTGGGAACAGACGCGAGTGCTATTTCACTCTGTATGGCAAAGGGAGCACAATAGTGACTTTCCTTATCAGAAAACAACTCTTGCTCGTAGGACCAGAAACTGCATGTGATTCAACTCCATTTAGGACTGGGAAACAAACACTAGGTCACCTTACAAGAAACACACTCTGCTTTTGAGAAAAGAGCACTCTTCTACTCTACTGTGTTTCCTTTTGGGTCCGAACAGTGAGCTTGCTCAGAACAAAAGAACTGTGCTTCCTACACACACGGCCATATCTAGTTCAATTCTGCTTAGGAACCTGACAAGAACAGTAGATCCTCTTCAGTCCAATACACTGTAGTTGCTGTGAACAGATGCCAGTGCTATTTGTCCTGTGTATGGCAATGGCAGCGCAATAGTGAATCTTCTTACCAGAAAACAACTCTTGCTCATAGGACCAAAAACAGCATGTGACTCAAATCCATTTAGGACTGGGAAACAAACGCTAGCTCGCCTTACAAGAAACACACTCTGCTTTAGAGAAAAGAGCACTCTTCTACTCTACTGTGTTTCCTATGGGGTCCAAACAGTGAGCTTGCTCAGAACATAATAACTGTGCTTCCTAAACACACGGGCCATATCTAGTTCAACTCTGCTTAGGAAACTGAGAAGAACAGTAGCTCCTCTTCAGTCCAATACACTGTACTTGCTGTGAACAGACGGGAAGGCTATTTGCACTGTGTATGGCAATGGGAGCGCAATAGTGACTTTCCTTACCAGTAAACAACTCTTGCTCATAGGAACACAAACTGCATGTGATTCAACGCCTTTTAGGACTGGGAAACAAATGCTAGCTTGCTTTACAAGAAACACTCTCTGCTTTTTAGAAAAGAGCACTCTTCCACTCTACTGTGTTTCCTATGGGTTCCAAACAGTGAGCTTGCTCAGAACAAAAGAACTATGCTTCCTACACACACGGGCCATATCTAGTTCAACTCTGCTTAGTAAACTGACAAGAAGAGTAGCTCCTATTCAGTCCAATACACTGTACTTGCTGGGAAAAGACGCGAGTGCTATTTGTCTTGTGTAGGGCAATGGGAGCGCAATAGTGACTTTCCTTACCAGAAAACAACTCTTGTTCATAGGACCAGAAACTGCATGTGATTCAACTCCATTTAGCACTAGGAAACAAACACTAGCTCGCCTTACAAAAACACACTCTGCTTTTGAGAAAAGAGCACTCTTCTACTCTACTCTGTTTCCTGTAGGGCCAGAACAGTGTGCTTGCTCAGAACAAAAGAACTGTACTTCCTACACACGGGCCATATCTAGTTCAGCTCTGCTTAGGAAACTGACAAGAACAGTAGCTCCTCTTCAGTCCGATACACTGTACTTGCTGGGAACAGACGCGAGAGCTATTTGCACTATGTATGGCAAGGGGAGCGCAATACTGACTTTCCTTACCAGAAATCAACTCTTGCTCTTAGGACCAGAAACTGCATGTGATTCAACTCCATTTAGGACTGGGAAACAAACGCTAGCTCGCCTTACAAGAAACACACTCTGCATTTGAGAAAAGAGCACTCTTCTACTCTACTGTGTTTCCTATGGTGTCCGAACAGTGAGCTTGCTCAGAACAAAAGAACTGTGCTTCCTACACACACGGCCATATCTAGTTCAATTCTGCTTAGGAACCTGACAAGAACAGTAGATCCTCTTCAGTCCAATACACTGTACTTGCTGGGAACAGACGCCAGTGCTATTTGTCCTGTGTATGGCAATGGCAGCGCAATAGTGACTCTTCTTACCATAAAACAACTCATGCTCTTAGGACTAGAAACTGCATGTGATTCAAGTCCATTTAGGACTGGGAAACAAACGCTAGCTCGCCTTACAAGAAGCACACTCTGCTTTAGAGAAAAGAGCACTCTTCAACTCTACTGTGTTTCCTATAGGGCCAGAACAGTGAGCTTGCTCAAAACAAAATAACTGTTCTTCCTACACACGGGCCATAACTAGTTCAACTCTGCTTAGGAAACTGACACGAACAGTAGCTCCTCTTCAGTCCGATACAGACACGAGAGCTATTTGCACTGTGTATGGCAATGGGAGAGCAATAGTGACTTTCCTTACCAGAAAACAACTCTTGCTCATAGGACCAGAAACTGCATGTGATTCAACTCCATTTAGGACTGGGAAACAAGTGCTAGCTCGCCTTACATGAAACACACTCTGCTTTTGAGAAAAGAGCACTCTTCTACTCTACTGTGTTTCCTATGTGTACCGAAAAGTGAGCTTGCTCAGAACAAAAAAACTGTGCTTCATACACACAAGGCCATATCTAGGTCAAGTCTGCTTAGGAACCTGACAAGAACAGTAGATCCTCTTCAGTCCAATACACTGTACTTGCTGGGAACAGACGCCAGTGCTATTTGTCCTGTGTATGGCAATGGCAGCGCAATAGTGACTCTTCTTACCAGAAAAAAACTCTTGCTCGTAGGACAAGAAACTGCATGTGATTCAACTCCATTTATGACTGGGAAACAAATGCTAGCTCGCCTTACATGAAACACACTCTGCTTTTGAGAAAAGAGCACTCTTCTACTCTACTGTGTTTCCTATGGGGTCCGAACAGTGAGCTTGCTCAGAACGAAAGAACTGTGCATCCTACACACGGGCCATATCTAGTTCAACTCTGCTTAGGAAACTGACAAGAACAGTAGCTCCTCTTCAGTCCAATACACTTTACTTGCAGGGAAAAGACGCGAGTGCTATTTGCTCTGTGTATGGCAATTGGAGCACAATAGTGACTTGTCTTACCAGAAAACAACTCTTGCTCGTAGGACAAAAAACTGCATGTGACTCAACTCCATTTAGGACTGGGAAACAAACGCTAGCTCACCTTACAAGAAACACACTCTGCTTTAGAGAAAAGAGCACTCTTCTACTCTACTGTGTTTCCTATGGTGTCCAAACAGTGAGCTTGCTCAGAACAAGAGAACTGTGCTTCCTACACACACGGACCATATCTAGTTCAACTCTGCTTAGGAAACTGACAAGAACAGTAGCTCCTCTTCAGTCCAATACACTGTACTTGCTGGGAAAAGACGCGAGTGCTATTTGCCTTGTGTAGGGCAATGGGAGCGCAATAGTGACTTTCCTTACCAGAAAAAAACTCTTGTTCGTAGGACCAGAAACTGCATGAGATTCAACTCCATTTAGGACTAGGAAACAAACGCTAGCTCGCCTTACAAGAAACACACTCTGCTTTTGAGAAAAGAGCACTCTTCTACTCTACTGTGTTTCCTTTTGGGTCCGAACAGTGAGCTTGCTCAGAACAAAAGAACTGTGCTTCCTACACACACGGCCATATCTATTTCAATTCTGCTTAGGAACCTGACAAGAACAGTAGATCCTCTTCAGTCCAATACACTGTAGTTGCTGCGAACAGATTCCAGTGCTATTTGTCCTGTGTATGGCAATGGCAGCGCAATAGTGATTCTTCTTACCAGAAAACAACTCTTGCTCATAGGACCGAAAACTGCATGTGACTCAAATCCATTTAGGACTGGGAAACAAACGCGAGCTCGCCTTACAAGAAACACACTCTGCTTTATAGAAAAGAGCACTCTTATACTCTCCTGTGTTTCCTATAGGGCCAGAACAGTGAGCTTGCTCAGAACATAATAACTGTGCTTCCTAAACACACGGGCCATATCTAGTTCAACTCTGCTTAGGAAACTGACAAAAACAGTAGCTCCTCTTCAGTCTGATACACTGTACTTGCTGGGAACAGACGCGAGTGCTATTTGCACTGTGCATGGCAATGACAGCGCAATAGTGACTCTCCTTACCAGAAAACAACTCTTGCTCATAGGAACACAAACTGCATGTGATTCAACGCCATTTAGGACTGGGAAACAAATGCTAGCTTGCTTTACAAGAAACACTCTCTGCTTTTTAGAAAAGAGCACTCTTCCACTCTACTGTGTTTCCTATGGGTTCCAAACAGTGAGCTTGCTCAGAACAAAAGAACTGTGCTTCCTACACACATGGACCATATCTAGTTCAACTCTGCTTAGGAAACTGACAAGAACAGTAGCTCCTATTCAGTCCAATACACTGTACATGCTGGGAACAGACGCGAGTGCTATTTGCACTGTCTATGGCATTTAGAGCACAATAGTGACTCTTCTTACCAGAAAAAAACTCTTGCTCATAGGACCAAAAACTGCATGTGACTCAAATCCATTTAGGACTGGGAAACAAACGCGAGCTCGCCTTACAAGAAACACACTCTGCTTTATAGAAAAGAGCATTCTTCTACTCAACTGTGTTTCCTATAGGTCCAGAACAGTGAGCTTGCTCAGAACATAATAACTGTGCTTCCTAAACACACGGGCCATATCTAGTTCAACTCTGCTTAGGAAACTGACAAGAACAGTAGCTCCTCTTCAGTCCGATACACTGTACTTGCTGGGAACAGACGCGAGTGCTATTTGCACTCTGTATGGCAAAGGGAGCACAATAGTGACTTTCCTTATCAGAAAACAACTCTTGCTCGTAGGACCAGAAACTGCATGTGATTCAACTCCATTTAGGACTGGGAAACAAACACTAGGTCGCCTTACAAGAAACACACTCTGCTTTTGAGAAAAGAGCACTCTTCTACTCTACTGTGTTTCCTTTTGGGTCCGAACAGTGAGCTTGCTCAGAACAAAAGAACTGTGCTTCCTACACACACGGCCATATCTAGTTCAATTCTGCTTAGGAACCTGACAAGAACAGTAGATCCTCTTCAGTCCAATACACTGTAGTTGCTGTGAACAGATGCCAGTGCTATTTGTCCTGTGTATGGCAATGGCAGTGCAATAGTGAATCTTCTTACCAGAAAACAACTCTTGCTCATAGGACCAAAAACAGCATGTGACTCAAATCCATTTAGGACTGGGAAACAAACGCTAGCTCGCCTTACAAGAAACACACTCTGCTTTAGAGAAAAGAGCACTCTTATACTCTCCTGTGTTTCCTATAGGGCCAGAACAGTGAGCTTGCTCAGAACATAATAACTGTGCTTCCTAAACACACGGGCCATATCTAGTTCAACTCTGCTTAGGAAACTGACAAAAACAGTAGCTCCTCTTCAGTATGATACACTGTACTTGCTGGGAACAGACGCGAGTGCTATTTGCACTGTGCATGGCAATGACAGCGCAATAGTGACTCTCCTTACCAGAAAACAACTCTTGCTCATAGGAACACAAACTGCATGTGATTCAACGCCTTTTAGGACTGGGAAACAAATGCTAGCTTGCTTTACAAGAAACACTCTCTGCTTTTTAGAAAAGAGCACTCTTCCACTCTACTGTGTTTCCTATGGGTTCCAAACAGTGAGCTTGCTCAGAACAAAAGAACTGTGCTTCCTACACACATGGACCATATCTAGTTCAACTCTGCTTAGGAAACTGACAAGAACAGTAGCTCCTCTTCAGTCCGATACACTGTACTTGCTGGGAACAGACGCGAGTGCTATTTCACTCTGTATGGCAAAGGGAGCACAATAGTGACTTTCCTTATCAGAAAACAACTCTTGCTCGTAGGACCAGAAACTGCATGTGATTCAACTCCATTTAGGACTGGGAAACAAACACTAGGTCACCTTACAAGAAACACACTCTGCTTTTGAGAAAAGAGCACTCTTCTACTCTACTGTGTTTCCTTTTGGGTCCGAACAGTGAGCTTGCTCAGAACAAAAGAACTGTGCTTCCTACACACACGGCCATATCTAGTTCAATTCTGCTTAGGAACCTGACAAGAACAGTAGATCCTCTTCAGTCCAATACACTGTAGTTGCTGTGAACAGATGCCAGTGCTATTTGTCCTGTGTATGGCAATGGCAGCGCAATAGTGAATCTTCTTACCAGAAAACAACTCTTGCTCATAGGACCAAAAACAGCATGTGACTCAAATCCATTTAGGACTGGGAAACAAACGCTAGCTCGCCTTACAAGAAACACACTCTGCTTTAGAGAAAAGAGCACTCTTCTACTCTACTGTGTTTCCTATGGGGTCCAAACAGTGAGCTTGCTCAGAACATAATAACTGTGCTTCCTAAACACACGGGCCATATCTAGTTCAACTCTGCTTAGGAAACTGAGAAGAACAGTAGCTCCTCTTCAGTCCAATACACTGTACTTGCTGTGAACAGACGGGAAGGCTATTTGCACTGTGTATGGCAATGGGAGCGCAATAGTGACTTTCCTTACCAGTAAACAACTCTTGCTCGTAGGACCAGAAACTGCATGTGATTCCACTCCATTTAGGACTGGGAAACAAACGCTAGCTCGCCTTACAAGAAACACACTCTGCTTTAGTGAAAAGAGCACTCTTCTACTCTACTGTGTTTCCTACGGTGTCCAAACAGTGAGCTTGTTCAGAACAAAAGAACTATGCTTCCTACACACACGGGCCATATCTAGTTCAACTCTGCTTAGTAAACTGACAAGAAGAGTAGCTCCTATTCAGTCCAATACACTGTACTTGCTGGGAAAAGACGCGAGTGCTATTTGTCTTGTGTAGGGCAATGGGAGCGCAATAGTGACTTTCCTTACCAGAAAACAACTCTTGTTCATAGGACCAGAAACTGCATGTGATTCAACTCCATTTAGGACTAGGAAACAAACACTAGCTCGCCTTACAAAAACACACTCTGCTTTTGAGAAAAGAGCACTCTTCTACTCTACTCTGTTTCCTGTAGGGCCAGAACAGTGTGCTTGCTCAGAACAAAAGAACTGTACTTCCTACACAAGGGCCATATCTAGTTCAGCTCTGCTTAGGAAACTGACAAGAACAGTAGCTCCTCTTCAGTCCGATACACTGTACTTGCTGGGAACAGACGCGAGAGCTATTTGCACTATGTATGGCAACAGGAGCGCAATAGTGACTTTCCTTACCAGAAATCAACTCTTGCTCTTAGGACCAGAAACTGCATGTGATTCAACTCCATTTAGGACTGGGAAACAAACGCTAGCTCGCCTTACAAGAAACACACTCTGCATTTGAGAAAAGAGCACTCTTCTACTCTACTGTGTTTCCTTTTGGGTCCGAACAGTGAGCTTGCTCAGAACAAAAGAACTGTGCTTCCTACACACACGGCCATATCTATTTCAATTCTGCTTAGGAACCTGACAAGAACAGTAGATCCTCTTCAGTCCAATACACTGTAGTTGCTGCGAACAGATGCCAGTGCTATTTGTCCTGTGTATGGCAATGGCAGCGCAATAGTGATTCTTCTTACCAGAAAACAACTCTTGCTCATAGGACCGAAAACTGCATGTGACTCAAATCCATTTAGGACTGGGAAACCAACGCTAGCTCGCCTTACAAGAAACACACTCTGCTTTTGAGAAAAGAGCACTCTTCTACTCTACTGTGTTTCTCATTGTGCCAGAACAGTGAGCTTGCTCAGAACATAAGAACTGTGCTTTCTACACACACGGTCCTTATCTAGTTCAACTCCGCTTAGGAAACTGACAAGAACAGTAGCTCCTATTCAGTCCAATACACTGTACATTTTGGGAACAGACGCGAGTGCTATTTGCACTGTGTATGGCATTTGGAGCACAATAGTGACTCTTCTTACCAGAAAACAACTCTTGCTCATAGGACCAAACACTGCATGAGACTCAAATCCATTTAGGACTGGGAAACAAACGCGAGCTCGCCTTACAAGAAACACACTCTGCTTTATAGAAAAGAGCATTCTTCTACTCAACTGTGTTTCCTATAGGTCCAGAACAGTGAGCTTGCTCAGAACATAATAACTGTGCTTCCTAAACACACGGGCCATATCTAGTTCAACTCTGCTTAGGAAACTGACAAGAACAGTAGCTCCTCTTCAGTCCGATACACTGTACTTGCTGGGAACAGACGCGAGTGCTATTTGCACTCTGTATGGCAAAGGGAGCACAATAGTGACTTTCCTTACCAGAAAACAACTCTTGCTCATAGGACCAGAAACTGCATGTGATTCAACTCCATTTAGGACTGGGAAACAAACACTAGGTCGCCTTACAAGAAACACACTCTGCTTTAGAGAAAAGAGCACTCTTCTACTCTACTGTGTTTCCTATGGGGTCCAAACAGTGAGCTTGCTCAGAACATAATAACTGTGCTTCCTAAACACACGGGCCATATCTAGTTCAACTCTGCTTAGGAAACTGAGAAGAACAGTAGCTCCTCTTCAGTCCAATACACTGTACTTGCTGTGAACAGACGGAGAGGCTATTTGCACTGTGTATGGCAATGGGAGCGCAATAGTGACTTTCCTTACCAGTAAACAACTCTTGCTCGTAGGACCAGAAACTGCATGTGATTCCACTCCATTTAGGACTGGGAAACAAACGCTAGCTCGCCTTACAAGAAACACACTCTGTTTTAGTGAAAAGAGCACTCTTCTACTCTACTGTGTTTCCTATGGTGTCCAAACAGTGAGCTTGTTCAGAACAAAAGAACTATGCTTCCTACACACACGGGCCATATCTAGTTCAACTCTGCTTAGTATACTGACAAGAAGAGTAGCTCCTATTCAGTCCAATACACTGTACTTGCTGGGAAAAGACGCGAGTGCTATTTGTCTTGTGTAGGGCAATGGGAGCGCAATAGTGACTTTCCTTACCAGAAAACAACTCTTGTTCATAGGACCAGAAACTGCATGTGATTCAACTCCATTTAGCACTAGGAAACAAACACTAGCTCGCCTTACAAAAACACACTCTGCTTTTGAGAAAAGAGCACTCTTCTACTCTACTCTGTTTCCTGTAGGGCCAGAACAGTGTGCTTGCTCAGAACAAAAGAACTGTACTTCCTACACACGGGCCATATCTAGTTCAGCTCTGCTTAGGAAACTGACAAGAACAGTAGCTCTTCTTCAGTCCGATACACTGTACTTGCTGGGAACAGACGCGAGAGCTATTTGCACTATGTATGGCAAGGGGAGCGCAATACTGACTTTCCTTACCAGAAATCAACTCTTGCTCTTAGGACCAGAAACTGCATGTGATTCAACTCCATTTAGGACTGGGAAACAAACGCTAGCTCGCCTTACAAGAAACACACTCTGCATTTGAGAAAAGAGCACTCTTCTACTCTACTGTGTTTCCTATGGTGTCCGAACAGTGAGCTTGCTCAGAACAAAAGAACTGTGCTTCCTACACACACGGCCATATCTAGTTCAATTCTGCTTAGGAACCTGACAAGAACAGTAGATCCTCTTCAGTCCAATACACTGTACTTGCTGGGAACAGACGCCAGTGCTATTTGTCCTGTGTATGGCAATGGCAGCGCAATAGTGACTCTTCTTACCATAAAACAACTCATGCTCTTAGGACTAGAAACTGCATGTGATTCAAGTCCATTTAGGACTGGGAAACAAACGCTAGCTCGCCTTACAAGAAGCACACTCTGCTTTAGAGAAAAGAGCACTCTTCAACTCTACTGTGTTTCCTATAGGGCCAGAACAGTGAGCTTGCTCAAAACAAAATAACTGTTCTTCCTACACACGGGCCATAACTAGTTCAACTCTGCTTAGGAAACTGACACGAACAGTAGCTCCTCTTCAGTCCGATACAGACACGAGAGCTATTTGCACTGTGTATGGCAATGGGAGAGCAATAGTGACTTTCCTTACCAGAAAACAACTCTTGCTCATAGGACCAGAAACTGCATGTGATTCAACTCCATTTAGGACTGGGAAACAAGTGCTAGCTCGCCTTACATGAAACACACTCTGCTTTTGAGAAAAGAGCACTCTTCTACTCTACTGTGTTTCCTATGTGTACCGAAAAGTGAGCTTGCTCAGAACAAAAAAACTGTGCTTCATACACACAAGGCCATATCTAGGTCAAGTCTGCTTAGGAACCTGACAAGAACAGTAGATCCTCTTCAGTCCAATACACTGTACTTGCTGGGAACAGACGCCAGTGCTATTTGTCCTGTGTATGGCAATGGCAGCGCAATAGTGACTCTTCTTACCAGAAAAAAACTCTTGCTCGTAGGACCAGAAACTGCATGTGATTCAACTCCATTTATGACTGGGAAACAAATGCTAGCTCGCCTTACATGAAACACACTCTGCTTTTGAGAAAAGAGCACTCTTCTACTCTACTGTGTTTCCTATGGGGTCCGAACAGTGAGCTTGCTCAGAACGAAAGAACTGTGCATCCTACACACGGGCCATATCTAGTTCAACTCTGCTTAGGAAACTGACAAGAACAGTAGCTCCTCTTCAGTCCAATACACTTTACTTGCAGGGAAAAGACGCGAGTGCTATTTGCTCTGTGTATGGCAATTGGAGCACAATAGTGACTCGTCTTACCAGAAAACAACTCTTGCTCGTAGGACAAAAAACTGCATGTGACTCAACTCCATTTAGGACTGGGAAACAAACGCTAGCTCACCTTACAAGAAACACACTCTGCTTTAGAGAAAAGAGCACTCTTCTACTCTACTGTGTTTCCTATGGTGTCCAAACAGTGAGCTTGCTCAGAACAAGAGAACTGTGCTTCCTACACACACGGACCATATCTAGTTCAACTCTGCTTAGGAAACTGACAAGAACAGTAGCTCCTCTTCAGTCCAATACACTGTACTTGCTGGGAAAAGACGCGAGTGCTATTTGCCTTGTGTAGGGCAATGGGAGCGCAATAGTGACTTTCCTTACCAGAAAAAAACTCTTGTTCGTAGGACCAGAAACTGCATGTGATTCAACTCCATTTAGGACTAGGAAACAAACGCTAGCTCGCCTTACAAGAAACACACTCTGCTTTTGAGAAAAGAGCACTCTTCTACTCTACTGTGTTTCCTTTTGGGTCCGAACAGTGAGCTTGCTCAGAACAAAAGAACTGTGCTTCCTACACACACGGCCATATCTATTTCAATTCTGCTTAGGAAACTGACAAGAACAGTAGCTCCTCTTCAGTCCGATACACTGTACTTGCTGGGAACAGACGCGAGTGCTATTTGCACTCTGTATGGCAAAGGGAGCACAATAGTGACTTTCCTTATCAGAAAACAACTCTTGCTCGTAGGACCAGAAACTGCATGTGATTCAACTCCATTTAGGACTGGGAAACAAACACTAGGTCACCTTACAAGAAACACACTCTGCTTTTTGAGAAAAGAGCACTCTTCTACTCTACTGTGTTTCCTTTTGGGTCCGAACAGTGAGCTTGCTCAGAACAAAAGAACTGTGCTTCCTACACACACGGCCATATCTAGTTCAATTCTGCTTAGGAACCTGACAAGAACAGTAGATCCTCTTCAGTCCAATACACTGTAGTTGCTGTGAACAGATGCCAGTGCTATTTGTCCTGTGTATGGCAATGGCAGCGCAATAGTGAATCTTCTTACCAGAAAACAACTCTTGCTCATAGGACCAAAAACAGCATGTGACTCAAATCCATTTAGGACTGGGAAACAAACGCTAGCTCGCCTTACAAGAAACACACTCTGCTTTAGAGAAAAGAGCACTCTTCTACTCTACTGTGTTTCCTATGGGGTCCAAACAGTGAGCTTGCTCAGAACATAATAACTGTGCTTCCTAAACACACGGGCCATATCTAGTTCAACTCTGCTTAGGAAACTGAGAAGAACAGTAGCTCCTCTTCAGTCCAATACACTGTACTTGCTGTGAACAGACGGGAAGGCTATTTGCACTGTGTATGGCAATGGGAGCGCAATAGTGACTTTCCTTACCAGTAAACAACTCTT
>NW_026737630.1:0-35679 GCF_949786415.1 Peromyscus eremicus | reverse complement strand
AGCACAATAGTGACTTGTCTTACCAGAAAACAACTCTTGCTCGTAGGACAAAAAACTGCATGTGACTCAACTCCATTTAGGACTGGGAAACAAATGCTAGCTCGCCTTACAAGAAACACACTCTGCTTTTGAGAAAAGAGCACTCTTCTACTCTACTGTGTTTCCAATAGGGCCAGAACAGTGAGCTTGCTCAGAACAAATGAACTGTGCTTCCTAGACACACGGGCCATATCTAGTTCAACTCTTCTTAGGAAACTGACAAGAACAGTAGCTCCTCTTCAGTCCAATACACTGTACTTGCTGGGAACAGACGGGAGGGCTATTTGTACTGTGTATGGCAATGGGAGCGCAATAGTGACTTTCCTTACCAGAAAACAACTCTTGCTCCTAGGACCAGAAACTGCATGTGATTCAACTCCATTTAGGACTGGGAAAGAAATGCTAGCTCGACTTACAACAAACACACTGCTTTAGAGAAAAGAGCACTCTTCTACTCTACTGTGTTTCCAATAGGGCCAGAACAGTGAGCTTGCTCAGAACAAATGAACTGTGCTTCCTAAACACACGGGCCATATCTAGTTCAACTCTGCTTAGGAAACTGAGAAGAACAGTAGGTCCTCTTCAGTCCAATACACTGTACTTGCTGGAACAGTCGCGAGTGCTATTTGCACTGTGTATGACAATTGGAGCACAATAGTGACTTGTCTTACCAGAAAACAACTCTTGCTCGTAGGACAAAAAACTGCATGCGACTCAACTCCATTTAGGACTGGGAAACAAATGCTAGCTCGCCTTACAAGAAACACACTCTGCTTTAGAGAAAAGAGCACTCTTCTACTCTACTGTGTTTCCAATAGGGCCAGAACAGTGAGCTTGCTCAGAACAAATGAACTGTGCTTCCTAGATACACGGGCCATATCTAGTTCAACTCTTCTTAGGAAACTGACAAGAACAGTAGCTCCTCTTCAGTCCAATACACTGTACTTGCTGGGAACAGACGGGAGGGCTATTTGCACTGTGTATGGCAATGGGAGCGCAATAGTGACTTTCCTTACCAGAAAACAACTCTTGCTCCTAGGACCAGAAACTGCATGTGATTCAACTCCATTTAGGACTGGGAAAGAAATGCTAGCTCGACTTACAACAAACACACTGCTTTAGAGAAAAGAGCACTCTTCTACTCTACTGTGTTTCCTATGGGGTCCAAACAGTGAGCTTGCTCAGAACATATTAACTCTGCTTCCTAAACACACGGGCCATATCTAGTTCAACTCTGCTAGGAAACTGAGAAGAACAGTAGGTCCTCTTCAGTCCAATACACTGTACTTGCTGGGAACAGTCGCGAGTGCTATTTGCACTGTGTATGACAATTGGAGCACAATAGTGACTTGTCTTACCAGAAAACAACTCTTGCTCGTAGGACAAAAAACTGCATGCGACTCAACTCCATTTAGGACTGGAAACAAATGCTAGCTCGCCTTACAAGAAACACACTCTGCTTTGAGAAAAGAGCACTCTTCTACTCTACTGTGTTTCCAATAGGGCCAGAACAGTGAGCTTGCTCAGAACAAATGAACTGTGCTTCCTAGACACACGGGCCATATCTAGTTCAACTCTTCTTAGGAAACTGACAAGAACAGTAGCTCCTCTTCAGTCCAATACACTGTACTTGCAGGGAACAGACGGGAGGGCTATTTGCACTGTGTATGGCAATGGGAGCGCAATAGTGACTTTCCTTACCAGAAAACAACTCTTGCTCCTAGGACCAGAAACTGCATGTGATTCAACTCCATTTAGGACTAGGAAAGAAATGCTAGCTCGACTTACAACAAACACACTGCTTTAGAGAAAAGAGCACTCTTCTACTCTACTGTGTTTCCAATAGGGCCAGAACAGTGAGCTTGCTCACAACAAATGAACTGTGCTTCCTAGACACACGGGCCATATCTAGTTCAACTCTTCTTAGGAAACTGACAAGAACAGTAGGTCCTCTTCAGTCCAATACACTGTACTTGCTGGGAACAGTCGCGAGTGCTATTTGCACTGTGTATGACAATTGGAGCACAATAGTGACTTGTCTTACCAGAAAACAACTCTTGCTCGTAGGACAAAAAACTGCATGCGACTCAACTCCATTTAGGACTGGGAAACAAATGCTAGCTCGCCTTACAAGAAACACACTCTGCTTTTGAGAAAAGAGCACTCTTCTACTCTACTGTGTTTCCAATAGGGCCAGAACAGTGAGCTTGCTCAGAACAAATGAACTGTGCTTCCTAGACACACGGGCCATATCTAGTTCAACTCTTCTTAGGAAACTGACAAGAACAGTAGCTCCTCTTCAGTCCAATACACTGTACTTGCTGGGAACAGACGGGAGGGCTATTTGCACTGTGTATGGCAATGGGAGCGCAATAGTGACTTTCCTTACCAGAAAACAACTCTTGCTCCTAGGACCAGAAACTGCATGTGATTCAACTCCATTTAGGACTGGGAAAGAAATGCTAGCTCGACTTACAACAAACACACTGCTTTAGAGAAAAGAGCACTCTTCTACTCTACTGTGTTTCCTATGGGGTCCAAACAGTGAGCTTGCTCAGAACATATTAACTCTGCTTCCTAAACACACGGGCCATATCTAGTTCAACTCTGCTTAGGAAACTGAGAAGAACAGTAGGTCCTCTTCAGTCCAATACACTGTACTTGCTGGGAACAGTCGCGAGTGCTATTTGCACTGTGTATGACAATTGGAGCACAATAGTGACTTGTCTTACCAGAAAACAACTCTTGCTCGTAGGACAAAAAACTGCGTGCGACTCAACTCCATTTAGGACTGGGAAACAAATGCTAGCTCGCCTTACAAGAAACACACTCTGCTTTTGAGAAAAGAGCACTCTTCTACTCTACTGTGTTTCCAATAGGGCCAGAACAGTGAGCTTGCTCAGAACAAATGAACTGTGCTTCCTAGACACACGGGCCATATCTAGTTCAACTCTTCTTAGGAAACTGACAAGAACAGTAGCTCCTCTTCAGTCCAATACACTGTACTTGCTGGGAACAGACGGGAGGGCTATTTGCACTGTGTATGGCAATGGAAGCGCAATAGTGACTTTCATTACCAGAAAACAACTCTTGCTCCTAGGACCAGAAACTGCATGTGATTCAACTCCATTTAGGACTGGGAAAGAAATGCTAGCTCGACTTACAACAAACACACTGCTTTAGAGAAAAGAGCACTCTTCTACTCTACTGTGTTTCCTATGGGGTCCAAACAGTGAGCTTGCTCAGAACAAATGAACTGTGCTTCCTAAACACACGGGCCATATCTAGTTCAACTCTGCTTAGGAAACTGAGAAGAACAGTAGGTCCTCTTCAGTCCAATACACTGTACTTGCTGGGAACAGTCGCGAGTGCTATTTGCACTGTGTATGACAATTGGAGCACAATAGTGACTTGTCTTACCAGAAAACAACTCTTGCTCGTAGGACAAAAAACTGCATGCGACTCAACTCCATTTAGGACTGGGAAACAAATGCTAGCTCGCCTTACAAGAAACACACTCTGCTTTAGAGAAAAGAGCACTCTTCTACTCTACTGTGTTTCCAATAGGGCCAGAACAGTGAGCTTGCTCAGAACAAATGAACTGTGCTTCCTAGATACACGGGCCATATCTAGTTCAACTCTTCTTAGGAAACTGACAAGAACAGTAGCTCCTCTTCAGTCCAATACACTGTACTTGCTGGGAACAGACGGGAGGGCTATTTGCACTGTGTATGGCAATGGGAGCGCAATAGTGACTTTCCTTACCAGAAAACAACTCTTGCTCCTAGGACCAGAAACTGCATGTGATTCAACTCCATTTAGGACTGGGAAAGAAATGCTAGCTCGACTTACAACAAACACACTGCTTTAGAGAAAAGAGCACTCTTCTACTCTACTGTGTTTCCTATGGGGTCCAAACAGTGAGCTTGCTCAGAACATATTAACTCTGCTTCCTAAACACACGGGCCATATCTAGTTCAACTCTGCTTAGGAAACTGAGAAGAACAGTAGGTCCTCTTCAGTCCAATACACTGTACTTGCTGGGAACAGTCGCGAGTGCTATTTGCACTGTGTATGACAATTGGAGCACAATAGTGACTTGTCTTACCAGAAAACAACTCTTGCTCGTAGGACAAAAAACTGCATGTGACTCAACTCCATTTAGGACTGGGAAACAAATGCTAGCTCGCCTTACAAGAAACACACTCTGCTTTTGAGAAAGAGCACTCTTCTACTCTACTGTGTTTCCAATAGGGCCAGAACAGTGAGCTTGCTCAGAACAAATGAACTGTGCTTCCTAGACACACGGGCCATATCTAGTTCAACTCTTCTTAGGAAACTGACAAGAACAGTAGCTCCTCTTCAGTCCAATACACTGTACTTGCTGGAACAGACGGGAGGCTATTTGCACTGTGTATGGCAATGGAGCGCAATAGTGACTTTCCTTACCAGAAAACAACTCTTGCTCCTAGGACCAGAAACTGCATGTGATTCAACTCCATTTAGGACTGGGAAAGAAATGCTAGCTCGACTTACAACAAACACACTGCTTTAGAGAAAAGAGCACTCTTCTACTCTACTGTGTTTCCAATAGGGCCAGAACAGTGAGCTTGCTCAGAACAAATGAACTGTGCTTCCTAGACACACGGGCCATATCTAGTTCAACTCTTCTTAGGAAACTGACAAGAACAGTAGCTCCTCTTCAGTCCAATACACTGTACTTGCTGGGAACAGTCGCGAGTGCTATTTGCACTGTGTATGACAATTGGAGCACAATAGTGACTTGTCTTACCAGAAAACAACTCTTGCTCGTAGGACAAAAAACTGCATGCGACTCAACTCCATTTAGGACTGGAAACAAATGCTAGCTCGCCTTACAAGAAACACACTCTGCTTTGAGAAAGAGCACTCTTCTACTCTACTGTGTTTCCAATAGGGCCAGAACAGTGAGCTTCCTCAGAACAAATGAACTGTGCTTCCTAGACACACGGGCCATATCTAGTTCAACTCTTCTTAGGAAACTGACAAGAACAGTAGCTCCTCTTCAGTCCAATACACTGTACTTGCTGGGAACAGACGGGAGGGCTATTTGCACTGTGTATGGCAATGGGAGCGCAATAGTGACTTTCCTTACCAGAAAACAACTCTTGCTCCTAGGACCAGAAACTGCATGTGATTCAACTCCATTTAGGACTGGGAAAGAAATGCTAGCTCGACTTACAACAAACACACTGCTTTAGAGAAAAGAGCACTCTTCTACTCTACTGTGTTTCCAATAGGGCCAGAACAGTGAGCTTGCTCAGAACAAATGAACTGTGCTTCCTAGACACACGGGCCATATCTAGTTCAACTCTTCTTAGGAAACTGACAAGAACAGTAGCTCCTCTTCAGTCCAATACACTGTACTTGCTGGGAACAGTCGCGAGTGCTATTTGCATTGTGTATGACAATTGGAGCACAATAGTGACTTGTCTTACCAGAAAACAACTCTTGCTCGTAGGACAAAAAACTGCATGCGACTCAACTCCATTTAGGACTGGGAAACAAATGCTAGCTCGCCTTACAAGAAACACAGTCTGCTTTTGAGAAAAGAGCACTCTTCTACTCTACTGTGTTTCCAATAGGGCCAGAACAGTGAGCTTGCTCACAACAAATGAACTGTGCTTCCTAGACACACGGGCCATATCTAGTTCAACTCTTCTTAGGAAACTGACAAGAACAGTAGCTCCTCTTCAGTCCAATACACTGTACTTGCTGGGAACAGTCGCGAGTGCTATTTGCACTGTGTATGACAATTGGAGCACAATAGTGACTTGTCTTACCAGAAAACAACTCTTGCTCGTAGGACAAAAAACTGCATGCGACTCAACTCCATTTAGGACTGGGAAACAAATGCTAGCTCGCCTTACAAGAAACACACTCTGCTTTTGAGAAAAGAGCACTCTTCTACTCTACTGTGTTTCCAATAGGGCCAGAACAGTGAGCTTGCTCAGAACAAATGAACTGTGCTTCCTAGACACACGGGCCATATCTAGTTCAACTCTGCTTAGGAAACTGACAAGAACAGTAGCTCCTCTCCAGTCCAATACACTGTACTTGCTGGGAACAGACGGGAGGGCTATTTGCACTGTGTATGACAATTGGAGCACAATAGTGACTTGTCTTACCAGAAAACAACTCTTGCTCGTAGGACAAAAAACTGCATGCGACTCAACTCCATTTAGGACTGGGAAACAAATGCTAGCTCGCCTTACAAGAAACACACTCTGCTTTTGAGAAAAGAGCACTCTTCTACTCTACTGTGTTTCCAATAGGGCCAGAACAGTGAGCTTGCTCAGAACAAATGAACTGTGCTTCCTAGACACACGGGCCATATCTAGTTCAACTCTTCTTAGGAAACTGACAAGAACAGTAGCTCGTAGCTCCTCTTCAGTCCAATACACTGTACTTGCTGGGAACAGACGGGAGGGCTATTTGCACTGTGTATGGCAATGGGAGCGCAATAGTGACTTTCCTTACCAGAAAACAACTCTTGCTCCTAGGACCAGAAACTGCATGTGATTCAACTCCATTTAGGACTGGGAAAGAAATGCTAGCTCGACTTACAACAAACACACTGCTTTAGAGAAAAGAGCACTCTTCTACTCTACTGTGTTTCCTATGGGGTCCCAACAGTGAGCTTGCTCAGAACATATTAACTCTGCTTCCTAAACACACGGGCCATATCTAGTTCAACTCTGCTTAGGAAACTGAGAAGAACAGTAGGTCCTCTTCAGTCCAATACACTGTACTTGCTGGGAACAGTCGCGAGTGCTATTTGCACTGTGTATGAAAATTGGAGCACAATAGTGACTTGTCTTACCAGAAAACAACTCTTGCTCGTGGGACAAAAAACTGCATGCGACTCAACTCCATTTAGGACTGGGAAACAAATGCTAGCTCGCCTTACAAGAAACACACTCTGCTTTTGAGAAAAGAGCACTCTTCTACTCTACTGTGTTTCCAATAGGGCCAGAACAGTGAGCTTGCTCAGAACAAATGAACTGTGCTTCCTAGACACACGGGCCATATCTAGTTCAACTCTTCTTAGGAAACTGACAAGAACAGTAGCTCCTCCAGTCCAATACACTGTACTTGCTGGGAACAGACGGGAGGGCTATTTGCACTGTGTATGGCAATGGGAGCGCAATAGTGACTTTCCTTACCAGAAAACAACTCTTGCTCCTAGGACCAGAAACTGCATGTGATTCAACTCCATTTAGGACTGGGAAAGAAATGCTAGCGCGACTTACAACAAACACACTGCTTTAGAGAAAAGAGCACTCTTCTACTCTACTGTGTTTCCAATAGGGCCAGAACAGTGAGCTTGCTCAGAACAAATGAACTGTGCTTCCTAGACACACGGGCCATATCTAGTTCAACTCTTCTTAGGAAACTGACAAGAACAGTAGCTCCTCTTCAGTCCTATACACTGTACTTGCTGGGAACAGTCGCGAGTGCTATTTGCACTGTGTATGACAATTGGAGCACAATAGTGACTTGTCTTACCAGAAAACAACTCTTGCTCGTAGGACAAAAAACTGCATGCAACTCAACTCCATTTAGGACTGGGAAAGAAATGCTAGCTCGCCTTACAAGAAACACACTCTGCTTTTGAGAAAAGAGCACTCTTCTACTCTACTGTGTTTCCAATAGGGCCAGAACAGTGAGCTTGCTCAGAACAAATGAACTGTGCTTCCTAGACACACGGGCCATATCTAGTTCAACTCTTCTTAGGAAACTGACAAGAACAGTAGCTCCTCTTCAGTCCAATACACTGTACTTGCTGGGAACAGACGGGAGGGCTATTTGCACTGTGTATGGCAATGGGAGCGCAATAGTGACTTTCCTTACCAGAAAACAACTCTTGCTCCTAGGACCAGAAACTGCATGTGATTCAACTCCATTTAGGACTGGGAAAGAAATGCTAGCTCGACTTACAACAAACAAACTGCTTTAGAGAAAAGAGCACTCTTCTACTCTACTGTGTTTCCAATAGGGCCAGAACAGTGAGCTTGCTCACAACAAATGAACTGTGCTTCCTAGACACACGGGCCATATCTAGTTCAACTCTTCTTAGGAAACTGACAAGAACAGTAGCTCCTCTTCAGTCCAATACACTGTACTTGCTGGGAACAGTCGCGAGTGCTATTTGCACTGTGTATGACAATTGGAGCACAATAGTGACTTGTCTTACCAGAAAACAACTCTTGCTCGTAGGACAAAAAACTGCATGCGACTCAACTCCATTTAGGACTGGGAAACAAATGCTAGCTCGCCTTACAAGAAACACAGTCTGCTTTTGAGAAAAGAGCACTCTTCTACTCTACTGTGTTTCCAATAGGGCCAGAACAGTGAGCTTGCTCAGAACAAATGAACTGTGCTTCCTAGACACACGGGCCATATCTAGTTCAACTCTTCTTAGGAAACTGACAAGAACAGTAGCTCCTCCAGTCCAATACACTGTACTTGCTGGGAAGAGACGGGAGGGCTATTTGCACTGTTTATGGCAATGGGAGCGCAATAGTGTCTTTCCTTACCAGAAAACAACTCTTGCTCCTAGGACCAGAAACTGCATGTGATTCAACTCCATTTAGGACTGGGAAAGAAATGCTAGCGCGACTTACAACAAACACACTGCTTTAGAGAAAAGAGCACTCTTCTACTCTATTGTGTTTTCAATAGGGCCAGAACAGTGAGCTTGCTCGGAACAAATGAACTGTGCTTCCTAGACACACGGGCCATATCTAGTTCAACTCTTCTTAGGAAACTGACAAGAACAGTAGCTCCTCTTCAGTCCAATACACTGTACTTGCTGGGAACAGTCGCTAGTGCTATTTGCACTGTGTATGACAATTGGAGCACAATAGTGACTTGTCTTACCAGAAAACAACTCTTGCTCGTAGGACAAAAAACTGCATGCGACTCAACTCCATTTAGGACTGGGAAACAAATGCTAGCTCGCCTTACAAGAAACACACTCTGCTTTTGAGAAAAGAGCACTCTTCTACTCTACTGTGTTTCCAATAGGGCCAGAACAGTGAGCTTGCTCAGAACAAATGAACTGTGCTTCCTAGACACACGGGCCATATCTAGTTCAACTCTTCTTAGGAAACTGACAAGAACAGTAGCTCCTCTTCAGTCCAATACACTGTACTTGCTGGGAACAGTCGGGAGGGCTATTTGCACTGTGTATGGCAATGGGAGCGCAATAGTGACTTTCCTTACCAGAAAACAACTCTTGCTCCTAGGACCAGAAACTGCATGTGATTCAACTCCATTTAGGACTGGGAAAGAAATGCTAGCTCGACTTACAACAAACACACTGCTTTAGAGAAAAGAGCACTCTTCTACTCTACTGTGTTTCCAATAGGGCCAGAACAGTGAGCTTGCTCAGAACAAATGAACTGTGCTTCCTAGACACACGGGCCATATCTAGTTCAACTCTTCTTAGGAAACTGACAAGAACAGTAGCTCCTCTTCAGTCCAATACACTGTACTTGCTGGGAACAGTCGCGAGTGCTATTTGCACTGTGTATGACAATTGGAGCACAATAGTGACTTGTCTTACCAGAAAACAACTCTTCCTCGTAGGACAAAAAACTGCATGCGACTCAACTCCATTTAGGACTGGGAAACAAATGCTAGCTCGCCTTACAAGAAACACACTCTGCTTTTGAGAAAAGAGCACTCTTCTACTCTACTGTGTTTCCAATAGGGCCAGAACAGTGAGCTTGCTCAGAAAAAATGAACTGTGCTTCCTAGACACACGGGCCATATCTAGTTCAACTCTTCTTAGGAAACTGACAAGAACAGTAGCTCCTCCAGTCCAATACACTGTACTTGCTGGGAACAGACGGGAGGGCTATTTGCACTGTGTATGGCAATGGGAGCGCAATAGTGTCTTTCCTTACCAGAAAACAACTCTTGCTCCTAGGACCAGAAACTGCATGTGATTCAACTCCATTTAGGACTGGGAAAGAAATGCTAGCGCGACTTACAACAAACACACTGCTTTAGAGAAAAGAGCACTCTTCTACTCTATTGTGTTTCCAATAGGGCCAGAACAGTGAGCTTGCTCAGAACAAATGAACTGTGCTTCCTAGACACACGGGCCATATCTAGTTCAACTCTTCTTAGGAAACTGACAAGAACAGTAGCTCCTCTTCAGTCCAATACACTGTACTTGCTGGGAACAGTCGCGAGTGCTATTTGCACTGTGTATGACAATTGGAGCACAATAGTGACTTGTCTTACCAGAAAACAACTCTTGCTCGTAGGACAAAAAACTGCATGCGACTCAACTCCATTTAGGACTGGGAAACAAATGCTAGCTCGCCTTACAAGAAACACACTCTGCTTTTGAGAAAAGAGCACTCTTCTACTCTACTGTGTTTCCAATAGGGCCAGAACAGTGAGCTTGCTCAGAACAAATGAACTGTGCTTCCTAGACACACGGGCCATATCTAGTTCAACTCTTCTTAGGACACTGACAAGAACAGTAGCTCCTCTTCAGTCCAATACACTGTACTTGCTGGGAACAGACGGGAGGGCTATTTGTACTGTGTATGGCAATGGGAGCAAAATAGTGACTTTCCTTACCAGAAAACAACTCTTGCTCCTAGGACCAGAAACTGCATGTGATTCAACTCCATTTAGGACTGGGAAAGAAATGCTAGCTCGACTTACAACAAACACACTGCTTTAGAGAAAAGAGCACTCTTCTACTCTACTGTGTTTCCAATAGGGCCAGAACAGTGAGCTTGCTCAGAACAAATGAACTGTGCTTCCTAGACACACGGGCCATATCTAGTTCAACTCTTCTTAGGAAACTGACAAGAACAGTAGCTCCTCTTCAGTCCAATACACTGTACTTGCTGGGAACAGTCGCGAGTGCTATTTGCACTGTGTATGACAATTGGAGCACAATAGTGACTTGTCTTACCAGAAAACAACTCTTGCTCGTAGGACAAAAAACTGCATGCGACTCAACTCCATTTAGGACTGGGAAACAAATGCTAGCACGCCTTACAAGAAACACACTCTGCTTTTGAGAAAAGAGCACTCTTCTACTCTACTGTGTTTCCAATAGGGCCAGAACAGTGAGCTTGCTCAGAACAAATGAACTGTGCTTCCTAGACACACGGGCCATATCTAGTTCAACTCTTCTTAGGAAACTGACAAGAACAGTAGCTCCTCTTCAGTCCAATACACTGTACTTGCTGGGAACAGTCGGGAGGGCTATTTGCACTGTGTATGGCAATGGGAGCGCAATAGTGACTTTCCTTACCAGAAAACAACTCTTGCTCCTAGGACCAGAAACTGCATGTGATTCAACTCCATTTAGGACTGGGAAAGAAATGCTAGCTCGACTTACAACAAACACACTGCTATAGAGAAAAGAGCACTCTTCTACTCTACTGTGTTTCCAATAGGGCCAGAACAGTGAGCTTGCTCAGAACAAATGAACTGTGCTTCCTAGACACACGGGCCATATCTAGTTCAACTCTTCTTAGGAAACTGACAAGAACAGTAGCTCCTCTTCAGTCCAATACACTGTACTTGCTGGGAACAGTCGCGAGTGCTATTTGCACTGTGTATGACAATTGGAGCACAATAGTGACTTGTCTTACCAGAAAACAACTCTTGCTCGTAGGACAAAAAACTGCATGCGACTCAACTCCATTTAGGACTGGGAAACAAATGCTAGCTCGCCTTACAAGAAACATACTCTGCTTTTGAGAAAAGAGCACTCTTCTACTCTACTGTGTTTCCAATAGGGCCAGAACAGTGAGCTTGCTCAGAAAAAATGAACTGTGCTTCCTAGACACACGGGCCATATCTAGTTCAACTCTTCTTAGGAAACTGACAAGAACAGTAGCTCCTCCAGTCCAATACACTGTACTTGCTGGGAACAGACGGGAGGGCTATTTGCACTGTGTATGGCAATGGGAGCGCAATAGTGTCTTTCCTTACCAGAAAACAACTCTTGCTCCTAGGACCAGAAACTGCATGTGATTCAACTCCATTTAGGACTGGGAAAGAAATGCTAGCGCGACTTACAACAAACACACTGCTTTAGAGAAAAGAGCACTCTTCTACTCTATTGTGTTTCCAATAGGGCCAGAACAGTGAGCTTGCTCAGAACAAATGAACTGTGCTTCCTAGACACACGGGCCATATCTAGTTCAACTCTTCTTAGGAAACTGACAAGAACAGTAGCTCCTCTTCAGTCCAATACACTGTACTTGCTGGGAACAGTCGCGAGTGCTATTTGCACTGTGTATGACAATTGGAGCACAATAGTGACTTGTCTTACCAGAAAACAACTCTTGCTCGTAGGACAAAAAACTGCATGCGACTCAACTCCATTTAGGACTGGGAAACAAATGCTAGCTCGCCTTACAAGAAACACACTCTGCTTTTGAGAAAAGAGCACTCTTCTACTCTACTGTGTTTCCAATAGGGCCAGAACAGTGAGCTTGCTCAGAACAAATGAACTGTGCTTCCTAGACACACGGGCCATATCTAGTTCAACTCTTCTTAGGACACTGACAAGAACAGTAGCTCCTCTTCAGTCCAATACACTGTACTTGCTGGGAACAGACGGGAGGGCTATTTGCACTGTGTATGGCAATGGGAGCACAATAGTGACTTTCCTTACCAGAAAACAACTCTTGCTCCTAGGACCAGAAACTGCATGTGATTCAACTCCATTTAGGACTGGGAAAGAAATGCTAGCTCGACTTACAACAAACACACTGCTTTAGAGAAAAGAGCACTCTTCTACTCTACTGTGTTTCCAATGGGGCCAGAACAGTGAGCTTGCTCAGAACAAATGAACTGTGCTTCCTAGACACACGGGCCATATCTAGTTCAACTCTTCTTAGGAAACTGACAAGAACAGTAGCTCCTCTTCAGTCCAATACACTGTACTTGCTGGGAACAGTCGCGAGTGCTATTTGCACTGTGTATGACAATTGGAGCACAATAGTGACTTGTCTTACCAGAAAACAACTCTTGCTCGTAGGACAAAAAACTGCATGCGACTCAACTCCATTTAGGACTGGGAAACAAATGCTAGCTCGCCTTACAAGAAACACACTCTGCTTTTGAGAAAAGAGCACTCTTCTACTCTACTGTGTTTCCAATAGGGCCAGAACAGTGAGCTTGCTCAGAACAAATGAACTGTGCTTCCTAGACACACGGGCCATATCTAGTTCAACTCTTCTTAGGAAACTGACAAGAACAGTAGCTCCTCTTCAGTCCAATACACTGTACTTGCTGGGAACAGACGGGAGGGCTATTTGCACTGTGTATGGCAATGGGAGCGCAATAGTGACTTTCCTTACCAGAAAACAACTCTTGCTCCTAGGACCAGAAACTGCATGTGATTCAACTCCATTTAGGACTGGGAAAGAAATGCTAGCTCGACTTACAACAAACACACTGCTTTAGAGAAAAGAGCACTCTTCTACTCTACTGTGTTTCCAATAGGGCCAGAACAGTGAGCTTGCTCAGAACAAATGAACTGTGCTTCCTAGACACACGGGCCATATCTAGTTCAACTCTTCTTAGGAAACTGACAAGAACAGTAGCTCCTCTTCAGTCCAATACACTGTACTTGCTGGGAACAGTCGCGAGTGCTATTTGCACTGTGTATGACAATTGGAGCACAGTAGTGACTTGTCTTACCAGAAAACAACTCCTGCTTGTAGGACAAAAAACTGCATGCGACTCAACTCCATTTAGGACTGGGAAACAAATGCTAGCTCGCCTTACAAGAAACACAGTCTGCTTTTGAGAAAAGAGCACTCTTCTACTCTACTGTGTTTCCAATAGGGCCAGAACAGTGAGCTTGCTCAGAACAAATGAACTGTGCTTCCTAGACACACGGGCCATATCTAGTTCAACTCTTCTTAGGAAACTGACAAGAACAGTAGCTCCTCTTCAGTCCAATACACTGTACTTGCTGGGAACAGACGGGAGGGCTATTTGCACTGTGTATGGCAATGGGAGCGCAATAGTGACTTTCCTTACCAGAAAACAACTCTTGCTCCTAGGACCAGAAACTGCATGTGATTCAACTCCATTTAGGACTGGGAAAGAAATGCTAGCTCGACTTACAACAAACACACTGCTTTAGAGAAAAGAGCACTCTTCTACTCTACTGTGTTTCCTATGGGGTCCAAACAGTGAGCTTGCTCAGAACATATTAACTCTGCTTCCTAAACACACGGGCCATATCTAGTTCAACTCTGCTTAGGAAACTGAGAAGAACAGTAGGTCCTCTTCAGTCCAATACACTGTACTTGCTGGGAACAGTCGCGAGTGCTATTTGTACTGTGTATGACAATTGGAGCACAATAGAGACTTGTCTTACCAGAAAACAACTCTTGCTCGTAGGACAAAAAACTGCATGTGACTCAACTCCATTTAGGACTGGGAAACAAATGCTAGCTCGCCTTACAAGAAACACACTCTGCTTTTGAGAAAAGAGCACTCTTCTACTCTACTGTGTTTCCAATAGGGCCAGAACAGTGAGCTTGTTCAGAACAAATGAACTGTGCTTCCTAGACACACGGGCCATATCTAGTTCAACTCTTCTTAGGAAACTGACAAGAACAGTAGCTCCTCTTCAGTCCAATACACTGTACTTGCTGGGAACAGACCGGAGGGCTATTTGCACTGTGTATGGCAATGGGAGCGCAATAGTGACTTTCCTTACCAGAAAACAACTCTTGCTCCTAGGACCAGAAACTGCATGTGATTCAACTCCATTTAGGACTGGGAAATAAATGCTAGCTCGACTTACAACAAACACACTGCTTTAGAGAAAAGAGCACTCTTCTACTCTACTGTGTTTCCAATAGGGCCAGAACAGTGAGCTTGCTCAGAACAAATGAACTGTGCTTCCTAGACACACGGGCCATATCTAGTTCAACTCTTCTTAGGAAACTGACAAGAACAGTAGCTCCTCTTCAGTCCAATACACTGTACTTGCTGGGAACAGACGGGAGGGCTATTTGCACTGTGTATGGCAATGGGAGCGCAATAGTGACTTTCCTTACCAGAAAACAACTCTTGCTCCTAGGACCAGAAACTGCATGTGATTCAACTCCATTTAGGACTGGGAAAGAAATGCTAGCTCGACTTACAACAAACACACTGCTTTAGAGAAAAGAGCACTCTTCTACTCTACTGTGTTTCCAATAGGGCCAGAACAGTGAGCTTGCTCAGAACAAATGAACTGTGCTTCCTAGACACACGGGCCATATCTAGTTCAACTCTTCTTAGGAAACTGACAAGAACAGTAGCTCCTCTTCAGTCCAATACACTGTACTTGCTGGGAACAGTCGCGAGTGCTATTTGCACTGTGTATGACAATTGGAGCACAATAGTGACTTGTCTTACCAGAAAACAACTCTTGCTCGTAGGACAAAAAACTGCATGCGACTCAACTCCATTTAGGACTGGGAAACAAATGCTAGCTCGCCTTACAAGAAACACACTCTGCTTTTGAGAAAAGAGCACTCTTCTACTCTACTGTGTTTCCAATAGGGCCAGAACAGTGAGCTTGCTCAGAACAAATGAACTGTGCTTCCTAGACACACGGGCCATATCTAGTTCAACTCTTCTTAGGAAACTGACAAGAACAGTAGCTCCTCTTCAGTCCAATACACTGTACTTGCTGGGAACAGACGGGAGGGCTATTTGCACTGTGTATGGCAATGGGAGCGCAATAGTGACTTTCCTTACCAGAAAACAACTCTTGCTCCTAGGACCAGAAACTGCATGTGATTCAACTCCATTTAGGACTTGGAAAGAAATGCTAGCTCGACTTACAACAAACACACTGCTTTAGAGAAAAGAGCACTCTTCTACTCTACTGTGTTTCCTATGGGGTCCAAACAGTGAGCTTGCTCAGAACATATTAACTCTGCTTCCTAAACACACGGGCCATATCTAGTTCAACTCTTCTTAGGAAACTGACAAGAACAGTAGCTCCTCTTCAGTCCAATACACTGTACTTGCTGGGAACAGACGGGAGGGCTATTTGCACTGTGTATGGCAATGGGAGCGCAATAGTGACTTTCCTTACCAGAAAACAACTCTTGCTCCTAGGACCAGAAACTGCATGTGATTCAACTCCATTTAGGACTGGGAAAGAAATGCTAGCTCGACTTACAACAAACACACTGCTTTAGAGAAAACAGCACTCTTCTACTCTACTGTGTTTCCTATGGGGTCCAAACAGTGAGCTTGCTCAGAACATATTAACTCTGCTTCCTAAACACACGGGCCATATCTAGTTCAACTCTTCTTAGGAAACTGACAAGAACAGTAGCTCCTCTTCAGTCCAATACACTGTACTTGCTGGGAACAGACGGGAGGGCTATTTGCACTGTGTATGGCAATGGGAGCGCAATAGTGACTTTCCTTACCAGAAAACAACTCTTGCTCCTAGGACCAGAAACTGCATGTGATTCAACTCCATTTAGGACTGGGAAAGAAATGCTAGCTCGACTTACAACAAACACACTGCTTTAGAGAAAAGAGCACTCTTCTACTCTACTGTGTTTCCTATGGGGTCCAAACAGTGAGCTTGCTCAGAACATATTAACTCTGCTTCCTAAACACACGGGCCATATCTAGTTCAACTCTGCTTAGGAAACTGAGAAGAACAGTAGGTCCTCTTCAGTCCAATACACTGTACTTGCTGGGAACAGTCGCGAGTGCTATTTGCACTGGGTATGACAATTGGAGCACAATAGTGACTTGTCTTACCAGAAAACAACTCTTGCTCCTAGGACAAAAAACTGCATGCGACTCAACTCCATTTAGGACTGGGAAACAAATGCTAGCTCGCCTTACAAGAAACACACTCTGCTTTTGAGAAAAGAGCACTCTTCTACTCTACTGTGTTTCCAATAGGGCCAGAACAGTGAGCTTGCTCAGAACAAATGAACTGTGCTTCCTAGACACACGGGCCATATCTAGTTCAACTCTTCTTAGGAAACTGACAAGAACAGTAGCTCCTCTTCAGTCCAATACACTGTACTTGCTGGGAACAGTCGCGAGTGCTATTTGCACTGTGTATGACAATTGGAGCACAATAGTGACTTGTCTTACCAGAAAACAACTCTTGCTCGTAGGACAAAAAACTGCATGCGACTCAACTCCATTTAGGACTGGGAAACAAATGCTAGCTCGCCTTACAAGAAACACACTCTGCTTTTGAGAAAAGAGCACTCTTCTACTCTACTGTGTTTCCAATAGGGCCAGAACAGTGAGCTTGCTCAGAACAAATGAACTGTGCTTCCTAGACACACGGGCCATATCTAGTTCAACTCTTCTTAGGAAACTGACAAGAACAGTAGCTCCTCTTCAGTCCAATACACTGTACTTGCTGGGAACAGACGGGAGGGCTATTTGCACTGTGTATGGCAATGGGAGCGCAATAGTGACTTTCCTTACCAGAAAACAACTCTTGCTCCTAGGACCAGAAACTGCATGCGATTCAACTCCATTTAAGACTGGGAAAGAAATGCTAGCTCGACTTACAACAAACACACTGCTTTAGAGAAAAGAGCACTCTTCTACTCTACTGTGTTTCCAATAGGGCCAGAACAGTGAGCTTGCTCAGAACAAATGAACTGTGCTTCCTAGACACACGGGCCATATCTAGTTCAACTCTTCTTAGGAAACTGACAAGAACAGTAGCTCCTCTTCAGTCCAATACACTGTACTTGCTGGGAACAGACGGGAGGGCTATTTGCACTGTGTATGGCAATGGGAGTGCAATAGTGACTTTCCTTACCAGAAAACAACTCTTGCTCCTAGGACCAGAAACTGCATGTGATTCAACTCCATTTAGGACTGGGAAAGAAATGCTAGCTCGACTTACAACAAACACACTGCTTTAGAGAAAAGAGCACTCTTCTACTCTACTGTGTTTCCTATGGGGTCCAAACAGTGAGCTTGCTCAGAACATATTAACTCTGCTTCCTAAACACACGGGCCATATCTAGTTCAACTCTGCTTAGGAAACTGAGAAGAACAGTAGGTCCTCTTCAGTCCAATACACTGTACTTGCTGGGAACAGTCGCGAGTGCTATTTGCACTGTGTATGTCAATTGGAGCACAATAGTGACTTGTCTTACCAGAAAACAACTCTTGCTCGTAGGACAAAAAACTGCATGTGATTCAAATCATTTAGGACTGGGAAACAAATGCTAGCTCGCCTTACAAGAAACACAGTCTGCTTTTGAGAAAAGAGCACTCTTCTACTCTACTGTGTTTCCAATAGGGCCAGAACAGTGAGCTTGCTCAGAACAAATGAACTGTGCTTCCTAGACACACGGGCCATATCTAGTTCAACTCTTCTTAGGAAACTGACAAGAACAGTAGCTCCTCCAGTCCAATACACTGTACTTGCTGGGAACAGACGGGAGGGCTATTTGCACTGTGTATGGCAATGGGAGCGCAATAGTGTCTTTCCTTACCAGAAAACAACTCTTGCTCCTAGGACCAGAAACTGCATGTGATTCAACTCCATTTAGGACTGGGAAAGAAATGCTAGCTCGACTTACAACAAACACACTGCTTTAGAGAAAAGAGCACTCTTCTACTCTATTGTGTTTCCAATAGGGCCAGAACAGTGAGCTTGCTCAGAACAAATGAACTGTGCTTCCTAGACACACGGGCCATATCTAGTTCAACTCTTCTTAGGAAACTGACAAGAACAGTAGCTCCTCTTCAGTCCAATACACTGTACTTGCTGGGAACAGTCGCGAGTGCTATTTGCACTGTGTATGACAATTGGAGCACAATAGTGACTTGTCTTACCAGAAAACAACTCTTGCTCGTAGGACAAAAAACTGCATGCGACTCAACTCCATTTAGGACTGGGAAACAAATGCTAGCTCGCCTTACAAGAAACACACTCTGCTTTTGAGAAAAGAGCACTCTTCTACTCTACTGTGTTTCCAATAGGGCCAGAACAGTGAGCTTGCTCAGAACAAATGAACTGTGCTTCCTAGACACATGGGCCATATCTAGTTCAACTCTGCTTAGGAAACTGACAAGAACAGTAGCTCCTCTCCAGTCCAATACACTGTACTTGCTGGGAACAGACGGGAGGGCTATTTGCACTGTGTATGACAATTGGAGCACAATAGTGACTTGTCTTACCAGAAAACAACTCTTGCTCGTAGGACAAAAAACTGCATGCGACTCAACTCCATTTAGGACTGGGAAACAAATGCTAGCTCGCCTTACAAGAAACACACTCTGCTTTTGAGAAAAGAGCACTCTTCTGCTCTACTGTGTTTCCAATAGGGCCAGAACAGTGAGCTTGCTCAGAACAAATGAACTGTGCTTCCTAGACACACGGGCCATATCTAGTTCAACTCTTCTTAGGAAACTGACAATAACAGTAGCTCCTCTTCAGTCCAATACACTGTACTTGCTGGGAACAGACGGGAGGGCTATTTGCACTGTGTATGGCAATGGGAGCGCAATAGTGACTTTCCTTACCAGAAAACAACTCTTGCTCCTAGGACCAGAAACTGCATGTGATTCAACTCCATTTAGGACTGGGAAAGAAATGCTAGCTCGACTTACAACAAACACACTGCTTTAGAGAAAAGAGCACTCTTCTACTCTACTGTGTTTCCTATGGGGTCCAAACAGTGAGCTTGCTCAGAACATATTAACTCTGCTTCCTAAACACACGGGCCATATCTAGTTCAACTCTGCTTAGGAAACTGAGAAGAACAGTAGGTCCTCTTCAGTCCAATACACTGTACTTGCTGGGAACAGTCGCGAGTGCTATTTGCACTGGGTATGACAATTGGAGCACAATAGTGACTTGTCTTACCAGAAAACAACTCTTGCTCCTAGGACAAAAAACTGCATGCGACTCAACTCCATTTAGGACTGGGAAACAAATGCTAGCTCGCCTTACAAGAAACACAGTCTGCTTTTGAGAAAAGAGCACTCTTCTACTCTACTGTGTTTCCAATAGGGCCAGAACAGTGAGCTTGCTCAGAACAAATGAACTGTGCTTCCTAGACACACGGGCCATATCTAGTTCAACTCTTCTTAGGAAACTGACAAGAACAGTAGCTCCTCTTCAGTCCAATACACTGTACTTGCTGGGAACAGTCGCGAGTGCTATTTGCACTGTGTATGACAATTGGAGCACAATAGTGACTTGTCTTACCAGAAAACAACTCTTGCTCGTAGGACAAAAAACTGCATGCGACTCAACTCCATTTAGGACTGGGAAACAAATGCTAGCTCGCCTTACAAGAAACACACTCTGCTTTTGAGAAAAGAGCACTCTTCTACTCTACTGTGTTTCCAATAGGGCCAGAACAGTGAGCTTGCTCAGAACAAATGAACTGTGCTTCCTAGACACACGGGCCATATCTAGTTCAACTCTTCTTAGGAAACTGACAAGAACAGTAGCTCCTCTTCAGTCCAATACACTGTACTTGCTGGGAACAGACGGGAGGGCTATTTGCACTGTGTATGGCAATGGGAGCGCAATAGTGACTTTCCTTACCAGAAAACAACTCTTGCTCCTAGGACCAGAAACTGCATGTGATTCAACTCCATTTAGGACTGGGAAAGAAATGCTAGCTCGACTTACAACAAACACACTGCTTTAGAGAAAAGAGCACTCTTCTACTCTACTGTGTTTCCAATAGGGCCAGAACAGTGAGCTTGCTCAGAACAAATGAACTGTGCTTCCTAGACACACGGGCCATATCTAGTTGAACTCTTCTTAGGAAACTGACAAGAACAGTAGCTCCTCTTCAGTCCAATACACTGTACTTGCTGGGAACAGACGGGAGGGCTATTTGCACTGTGTATGGCAATGGGAGCGCAATAGTGACTTTCCTTACCAGAAAACAACTCTTGCTCCTAGGACCAGAAACTGCATGTGATTCAACTCCATTTAGGACTGGGAAAGAAATGCTAGCTCGACTTACAACAAACACACTGCTTTAGAGAAAAGAGCACTCTTCTACTCTACTGTGTTTCCTATGGGGTCCAAACAGTGAGCTTGCTCAGAACATATTAACTCTGCTTCCTAAACACACGGGCCATATCTAGTTCAACTCTGCTTAGGAAACTGAGAAGAACAGTAGGTCCTCTTCAGTCCAATACACTGTACTTGCTGGGAACAGTCGCGAGTGCTATTTGCACTGTGTATGTCAATTGGAGCACAATAGTGACTTGTCTTACCAGAAAACAACTCTTGCTCGTAGGACAAAAAACTGCATGTGATTCAAATCATTTAGGACTGGGAAACAAATGCTAGCTCGCCTTACAAGAAACACAGTCTGCTTTTGAGAAAAGAGCACTCTTCTACTCTACTGTGTTTCCAATAGGGCCAGAACAGTGAGCTTGCTCAGAACAAATGAACTGTGCTTCCTAGACACACGGGCCATATCTAGTTCAACTCTTCTTAGGAAACTGACAAGAACAGTAGCTCCTCCAGTCCAATACACTGTACTTGCTGGGAACAGACGGGAGGGCTATTTGCACTGTGTATGGCAATGGGAGCGCAATAGTGTCTTTCCTTACCAGAAAACAACTCTTGCTCCTAGGACCAGAAACTGCATGTGATTCAACTCCATTTAGGACTGGGAAAGAAATGCTAGCTCGACTTACAACAAACACACTGCTTTAGAGAAAAGAGCACTCTTCTACTCTATTGTGTTTCCAATAGGGCCAGAACAGTGAGCTTGCTCAGAACAAATGAACTGTGCTTCCTAGACACACGGGCCATATCTAGTTCAACTCTTCTTAGGAAACTGACAAGAACAGTAGCTCCTCTTCAGTCCAATACACTGTACTTGCTGGGAACAGTCGCGAGTGCTATTTGCACTGTGTATGACAATTGGAGCACAATAGTGACTTGTCTTACCAGAAAACAACTCTTGCTCGTAGGACAAAAAACTGCATGCGACTCAACTCCATTTAGGACTGGGAAACAAATGCTAGCTCGCCTTACAAGAAACACACTCTGCTTTTGAGAAAAGAGCACTCTTCTACTCTACTGTGTTTCCAATAGGGCCAGAACAGTGAGCTTGCTCAGAACAAATGAACTGTGCTTCCTAGACACATGGGCCATATCTAGTTCAACTCTGCTTAGGAAACTGACAAGAACAGTAGCTCCTCTCCAGTCCAATACACTGTACTTGCTGGGAACAGACGGGAGGGCTATTTGCACTGTGTATGACAATTGGAGCACAATAGTGACTTGTCTTACCAGAAAACAACTCTTGCTCGTAGGACAAAAAACTGCATGCGACTCAACTCCATTTAGGACTGGGAAACAAATGCTAGCTCGCCTTACAAGAAACACACTCTGCTTTTGAGAAAAGAGCACTCTTCTGCTCTACTGTGTTTCCAATAGGGCCAGAACAGTGAGCTTGCTCAGAACAAATGAACTGTGCTTCCTAGACACACGGGCCATATCTAGTTCAACTCTTCTTAGGAAACTGACAATAACAGTAGCTCCTCTTCAGTCCAATACACTGTACTTGCTGGGAACAGACGGGAGGGCTATTTGCACTGTGTATGGCAATGGGAGCGCAATAGTGACTTTCCTTACCAGAAAACAACTCTTGCTCCTAGGACCAGAAACTGCATGTGATTCAACTCCATTTAGGACTGGGAAAGAAATGCTAGCTCGACTTACAACAAACACACTGCTTTAGAGAAAAGAGCACTCTTCTACTCTACTGTGTTTCCTATGGGGTCCAAACAGTGAGCTTGCTCAGAACATATTAACTCTGCTTCCTAAACACACGGGCCATATCTAGTTCAACTCTGCTTAGGAAACTGAGAAGAACAGTAGGTCCTCTTCAGTCCAATACACTGTACTTGCTGGGAACAGTCGCGAGTGCTATTTGCACTGGGTATGACAATTGGAGCACAATAGTGACTTGTCTTACCAGAAAACAACTCTTGCTCCTAGGACAAAAAACTGCATGCGACTCAACTCCATTTAGGACTGGGAAACAAATGCTAGCTCGCCTTACAAGAAACACAGTCTGCTTTTGAGAAAAGAGCACTCTTCTACTCTACTGTGTTTCCAATAGGGCCAGAACAGTGAGCTTGCTCAGAACAAATGAACTGTGCTTCCTAGACACACGGGCCATATCTAGTTCAACTCTTCTTAGGAAACTGACAAGAACAGTAGCTCCTCTTCAGTCCAATACACTGTACTTGCTGGGAACAGTCGCGAGTGCTATTTGCACTGTGTATGACAATTGGAGCACAATAGTGACTTGTCTTACCAGAAAACAACTCTTGCTCGTAGGACAAAAAACTGCATGCGACTCAACTCCATTTAGGACTGGGAAACAAATGCTAGCTCGCCTTACAAGAAACACACTCTGCTTTTGAGAAAAGAGCACTCTTCTACTCTACTGTGTTTCCAATAGGGCCAGAACAGTGAGCTTGCTCAGAACAAATGAACTGTGCTTCCTAGACACACGGGCCATATCTAGTTCAACTCTTCTTAGGAAACTGACAAGAACAGTAGCTCCTCTTCAGTCCAATACACTGTACTTGCTGGGAACAGACGGGAGGGCTATTTGCACTGTGTATGGCAATGGGAGCGCAATAGTGACTTTCCTTACCAGAAAACAACTCTTGCTCCTAGGACCAGAAACTGCATGTGATTCAACTCCATTTAGGACTGGGAAAGAAATGCTAGCTCGACTTACAACAAACACACTGCTTTAGAGAAAAGAGCACTCTTCTACTCTACTGTGTTTCCAATAGGGCCAGAACAGTGAGCTTGCTCAGAACAAATGAACTGTGCTTCCTAGACACACGGGCCATATCTAGTTGAACTCTTCTTAGGAAACTGACAAGAACAGTAGCTCCTCTTCAGTCCAATACACTGTACTTGCTGGGAACAGACGGGAGGGCTATTTGCACTGTGTATGGCAATGGGAGCGCAATAGTGACTTTCCTTACCAGAAAACAACTCTTGCTCCTAGGACCAGAAACTGCATGTGATTCAACTCCATTTAGGACTGGGAAAGAAATGCTAGCTCGACTTACAACAAACACACTGCTTTAGAGAAAAGAGCACTCTTCTACTCTACTGTGTTTCCTATGGGGTCCAAACAGTGAGCTTGCTCAGAACATATTAACTCTGCTTCCTAAACACACGGGCCATATCTAGTTCAACTCTGCTTAGGAAACTGAGAAGAACAGTAGGTCCTCTTCAGTCCAATACACTGTACTTGCTGGGAACAGTCGCGAGTGCTATTTGCACTGTGTATGACAATTGGAGCACAATAGTGACTTGTCTTACCAGAAAACAACTCTTGCTCGTAGGACAAAATACTGCATGCGACTCAACTCCATTTAGGACTGGGAAACAAATGCTAGCTCGCCTTACAAGAAACACAGTCTGCTTTTGAGAAAAGAGCACTCTTCTACTCTACTGTGTTTCCAATAGGGCCAGAACAGTGAGCTTGCTCAGAACAAATGAACTGTGCTTCCTAGACACACGGGCCATTTCTAGTTCAACTCTTCTTAGGAAACTGACAAGAACAGTAGCTCCTCCAGTCCAATACACTGTACTTGCTGGGAACAGACGGGAGGGCTATTTGCACTGTGTATGGCAATGGGAGCGCAATAGTGTCTTTCCTTACCAGAAAACAACTCTTGCTCCTAGGACCAGAAACTGCATGTGATTCAACTCCATTTAGGACTGGGAAAGAAATGCTAGCTCGACTTACAACAAACACACTGCTTTAGAGAAAAGAGCACTCTTCTACTCTATTGTGTTTCCAATAGGGCCAGAACAGTGAGCTTGCTCAGAACAAATGAACTGTGCTTCCTAGACACACGGGCCATATCTAGTTCAACTCTTCTTAGGAAACTGACAAGAACAGTAGCTCCTCTTCAGTCCAATACACTGTACTTGCTGGGAACAGTCGCGAGTGCTATTTGCACTGTGTATGACAATTGGAGCACAATAGTGACTTGTCTTACCAGAAAACAACTCTTGCTCGTAGGACAAAAAACTGCATGCGACTCAACTCCATTTAGGACTGGGAAACAAATGCTAGCTCGCCTTACAAGAAACACACTCTGCTTTTGAGAAAAGAGCACTCTTCTACTCTACTGTGTTTCCAATAGGGCCAGAACAGTGAGCTTGCTCAGAACAAATGAACTGTGCTTCCTAGACACACGGGCCATATCTAGTTCAACTCTTCTTAGGAAACTGACAAGAACAGTAGCTCCTCTTCAGTCCAATACACTGTACTTGCTGGGAACAGAAGGGAGGGCTATTTGCACTGTGTATGGCAATGGGAGCGCAATAGTGACTTTCCTTACCAGAAAACAACTCTTGCTCCTAGGACCAGAAACTGCATGTGATTCAACTCCATTTAGGACTGGGAAAGAAATGCTAGCTCGACTTACAACAAACACACTGCTTTAGAGAAAAGAGCACTCTTCTACTCTACTGTGTTTCCAATAGGGCCAGAACAGTGAGCTTGCTCAGAACAAATGAACTGTGCTTCCTAGACACACGGGTCATATCTAGTTCAACTCTTCTTAGGAAACTGACAAGAACAGTAGCTCCTCTTCAGTCCAATACACTGTGCTTGCTGGGAACAGTCGCGAGTGCTATTTGCACTGTGTATGACAATTGGAGCACAGTAGTGTCTTGTCTTACCAGAAAACAACTCTTGCTCGTAGGACAAAAAACTGCATGAGACTCAACTCCATTTAGGACTGGGAAACAAATGCTAGCTCGCCTTACAAGGAACACACTCTGCTTTTGAGAAAAGAGCACTCTTCTACTCTACTGTGTTTCCAATAGGGCCAGAACAGTGAGCTTGCTCAGAACAAATGAACTGTGCTTCCTAGACACACGGGCCATATCTAGTTCAACTCTTCTTAGGAAACTGACAAGAACAGTAGCTCCTCTTCAGTCCAATACACTGTACTTGCTGGGAACAGACGGGAGGGCTATTTGCACTGTGTATGGCAATGGGAGCACAATAGTGACTTTCCTTACCAGAAAACAACTCTTGCTCCTAGGACCAGAAACTGCATGTGATTCAACTCCATTTAGGACTGGGAAAGAAATGCTAGCTCGACTTACAACAAACACACTGCTTTAGAGAAAAGAGCACTCTTCTACTCTACTGTGTTTCCTATGGGGTCCAAACAGTGAGCTTGCTCAGAACATATTAACTCTGCTTCCTAAACACACGGGCCATATCTAGTTCAACTCTGCTTAGGAAACTGAGAAGAACAGTAGGTCCTCTTCAGTCCAATACACTGTACTTGCTGGGAACAGTCGCGAGTGCTATTTGTACTGTGTATGACAATTGGAGCACAATAGAGACTTGTCTTACCAGAAAACAACTCTTGCTCGTAGGACAAAAAACTGCATGTGACTCAACTCCATTTAGGACTGGGAAACAAATGCTAGCTCGCCTTACAAGAAACACACTCTGCTTTTGAGAAAAGAGCACTCTTCTACTCTACTGTGTTTCCAATAGGGCCAGAACAGTGAGCTTGCTCAGAACAAATGAACTGTGCTTCCTAGACACACGGGCCATATCTAGTTCAACTCTTCTTAGGAAACTGACAAGAACAGTAGCTCCTCTTCAGTCCAATACACTGTACTTGCTGGGAACAGACGGGAGGGCTATTTGCACTGTGTATGGCAATGGGAGCGCAATAGTGACTTTCCTTACCAGAAAACAACTCTTGCTCCTAGGACCAGAAACTGCATGTGATTCAACTCCATTTAGGACTGGGAAAGAAATGCTAGCTCGACTTACAACAAACACACTGCTTTAGAGAAAAGAGCACTCTTCTACTCTACTGTGTTTCCAATAGGGTCAGAACAGTGAGCTTGCTCAGAACAAATGAACTGTGCTTCCTAGACACAAGGGCCATATCTAGTTCAACTCTTCTTAGGAAACTGACAAGAACAGTAGCTCCTCTTCAGTCCAATACACTGTACTTGCTGGGAACAGTCGCGAGTGCTATTTGCACTGTGTATGACAATTGGAGCACAATAGTGACTTGTCTTACCAGAAAACAACTCTTGCTCGTAGGACAAAAAACTGCATGCGACTCAACTCCATTTAGGACTGGGAAACAAATGCTAGCTCGCCTTACAAGAAACACACTCTGCTTTTGAGAAAAGAGCACTCTTCTACTCTACTGTGTTTCCAATAGGGCCAGAACAGTGAGCTTGCTCAGAACAAGTGAACTGTGCTTCCTAGACACACGGGCCATATCTAGTTCAACTCTTCTTAGGAAACTGACAAGAACAGTAGCTCCTCTTCAGTCCAATACACTGTACTTGCTGGGAACAGACGGGAGGGCTATTTGCACTGTGTATGGCAATGGGAGCGCAATAGTGACTTTCCTTACCAGAAAACAACTCTTGCTCCTAGGACCAGAAACTGCATGTGATTCAACTCCATTTAGGACTGGGAAAGAAATGCTAGCTCGACTTACAACAAACACACTGCTTTAGAGAAAAGAGCACTCTTCTACTCTACTGTGTTTCCTATGGGGTCCAAACAGTGAGCTTGCTCAGAACATATTAACTCTGCTTCCTAAACACACGGGCCATATCTAGTTCAACTCTGCTTAGGAAACTGAGAAGAACAGTAGGTCCTCTTCAGTCCAATACACTGTACTTGCTGGGAACAGTCGCGAGTGCTATTTGCACTGTGTATGACAATTGGAGCACAATAGTGACTTGTCTTACCAGAAAACAACTCTTGCTCATAGGACAAAAAACTGCATGCGACTCAACTCCATTAAGGACTGGGAAACAAATGCTAGCTCGCCTTACAAGAAACACACTCTGCTTTTGAGAAAAGAGCACTCTTCTACTCTACTGTGTTTCCAATAGGGCCAGAACAGTGAGCTTGCTCAGAACAAATGAACTGTGCTTCCTAGACACACGGGCCATATCTAGTTCAACTCTTCTTAGGAAACTGACAAGAACAGTAGCTCCTCTTCAGTCCAATACACTGTACTTGCTGGGAACAGACGGGAGGGCTATTTGCACTGTGTATGGCAATGGGAGCGCAATAGTGACTTTCCTTACCAGAAAACAACTCTTGCTCCTAGGACCAGAAACTGCATGTGATTCAACTCCATTTAGGACTGGGAAAGAAATGCTAGCTCGACTTACAACAAACACACTGCTTTAGAGAAAAGAGCACTCTTCTACTCTACTGTGTTTCCAATAGGGCCAGAACAGTGAGCTTGCTCAGAACAAATGAACTGTGCTTCCTAGACACACGGGCCATATCTAGTTCAACTCTTCTTAGGAAACTGACAAGAACAGTAGCTCCTCTTCAGTCCAATACACTGTACATGCTGGGAAGAGTCGCGAGTGCTATTTGCACTGTGTATGACAATTGGAGCACAATAGTGACTTGTCTTACCAGAAAACAACTCTTGCTCGTAGGACAAAAAACTGCATGCGACTCAACTCCATTTAGGACTGGGAAACAAATGCTAGCTCGCCTTACAAGAAACACAGTCTGCTTTTGAGAAAAGAGCACTCTTCTACTCTACTGTGTTTCCAATAGGGCCAGAACAGTGAGCTTGCTCAGAACAAATGAACTGTGCTTCCTAGACACACGGGCCATATCTAGTTCAACTCTTCTTAGGAAACTGACAAGAACAGTAGCTCCTCTTCAGTCCAATACACTGTACTTGCTGGGAACAGTCGCGAGTGCTATTTGCACTGTGTATGACAATTGGAGCACAATAGTGACTTGTCTTACCAGAAAACAACTCTTGCTCGTAGGACAAAAAACTGCATGCGACTCAACTCCATTTAGGACTGGGAAACAAATGCTAGCTCGCCTTACAAGAAACACACTCTGCTTTTGAGAAAAGAGCACTCTTCTACTCTACTGTGTTTCCAATAGGGCCAGAACAGTGAGCTTGCTCAGAACAAATGAACTGTGCTTCCTAGACACACGGGCCATATCTAGTTCAACTCTTCTTAGGAAACTGACAAGAACAGTAGCTCCTCTTCAGTCCAATACACTGTACTTGCTGGGAACAGACGGGAGGGCTATTTGCACTGTGTATGGCAATGGGAGCGCAATAGTGACTTTCCTTACCAGAAAACAACTCTTGCTCCTAGGACCAGAAACTGCATGTGATTCAACTCCATTTAGGACTGGGAAAGAAATGCTAGCTCGACTTACAACAAACACACTGCTTTAGAGAAAAGAGCACTCTTCTACTCTACTGTGTTTCCAATAGGGCCAGAACAGTGAGTTTGCTCAGAACACATTAACTCTGCTTCCTAAACACACGGGCCATATCTAGTTCAACTCTGCTTAGGAAACTGAGAAGAACAGTAGGTCCTCTTCAGTCCAATACACTGTACTTGCTGGGAACAGTCGCGAGTGCTATTTGCACTGTGTATGACAATTGGAGCACAATAGTGACTTGTCTTACCAGAAAACAACTCTTGCTCGTAGGACAAAAAACTGCATGCGACTCAACTCCATTTAGGACTGGGAAACAAATGCTAGCTCGCCTTACAAGAAACACACTCTGCTTTTGAGAAAAGAGCACTCTTCTACTCTACTGTGTTTCTAATAGGGCCAGAACAGTGAGCTTGCTCAGAACAAATGAACTGTGCTTCCTAGACACACGGGCCATATCTAGTTCAACTCTTCTTAGGAAACTGACAAGAACAGTAGCTCCTCTTCAGTCCAATACACTGTACTTGCTGGGAACAGACGGGAGGGCTATTTGCACTGTGTATGGCAATGGGAGCGCAATAGTGACTTTCCTTACCAGAAAACAACTCTTGCTCCTAGGACCAGAAACTGCATGTGATTCAACTCCATTTAGGACTGGGAAAGAAATGCTAGCTCGACTTACAACAAACACACTGCTTTAGAGAAAAGAGCACTCTTCTACTCTACTGTGTTTCCTATGGGGTCCAAACAGTGAGCTTGCTCAGAACATATTAACTCTGCTTCCTAAACACACGGGCCATATCTAGTTCAACTCTGCTTAGGAAACTGAGAAGAACAGTAGGTCCTCTTCAGTCCAATACACTGTACTTGCTGGGAACAGTCGCGAGTGCTATTTGCACTGTGTATGACAATTGGAGCACAATAGTGACTTGTCTTACCAGAAAACAACTCTTGCTCGTAGGACAAAAAACTGCATGCGACTCAACTCCATTTAGGACTGGGAAACAAATGCTAGCTCGCCTTACAAGAAACACACTCTGCTTTTGAGAAAAGAGCACTCTTCTACTCTACTGTGTTTCCAATAGGGCCAGAACAGTGAGCTTGCTCAGAACAAATGAACTGTGCTTCCTAGACACACGGGCCATATCTAGTTCAACTCTTCTTAGGAAACTGACAAGAACAGTAGCTCCTCTTCAGTCCAATACACTGTACTTGCTGGGAACAGACGGGAGGGCTATTTGCACTGTGTATGGCAATGGGAGCGCAATAGTGACTTTCCTTACCAGAAAACAACTCTTGCTCCTAGGACCAGAAACTGCTTGTGATTCAACTCCATTTAGGACTGGGAAAGAAATGCTAGCTCGACTTACAACAAACACACTGCTTTAGAGAAAAGAGCACTCTTCTACTCTACTGTGTTTCCAATAGGGCCAGAACAGTGAGCTTGCTCAGAACAAATGAACTGTGCTTCCTAGACACACGGGCCATATCTAGTTCAACTCTTCTTAGGAAACTGACAAGAACAGTAGCTCCTCTTCAGTCCAATACACTGTACTTGCTGGGAACAGTCGCGAGTGCTATTTTCATTGTGTATGACAATTGGAGCACAATAGTGACTTGTCTTACCAGAAAACAACTCTTGCTCGTAGGACAAAAAACTGCATGCGACTCAACTCCATTTAGGACTGGGAAACAAATGCTAGCTCGCCTTACAAGAAACACACTCTGCTTTTGAGAAAAGAGCACTCTTCTACTCTACTGTGTTTCCAATAGGGCCAGAACAGTGAGCTTGCTCAGAACAAATGAACTGTGCTTCCTAGACACACGGGCCATATCTAGTTCAACTCTGCTTAGGAAACTGACAAGAACAGTAGCTCCTCTCCAGTCCAATACACTGTACTTGCTGGGAACAGACGGGAGGGCTATTTGCACTGTGTATGACAATTGGAGCACAATAGTGACTTGTCTTACCAGAAAACAACTCTTGCTCGTAGGACAAAAAACTGCATGCGACTCAACTCCATTTAGGACTGGGAAACAAATGCTAGCTCGCCTTACAAGAAACACACTCTGCTTTTGAGAAAAGAGCACTCTTCTACTCTACTGTGTTTCCAATAGGGCCAGAACAGTGAGCTTGCTCAGAACAAATGAACTGTGCTTCCTAGACACACGGGCCATATCTAGTTCAACTCTTCTTAGGAAACTGACAAGAACAGTAGCTCCTCTTCAGTCCAATACACTGTACTTGCTGGGAACAGACGGGAGGGCTATTTGCACTGTGTATGGCAATGGGAGCGCAATAGTGACTTTCCTTACCAGAAAACAACTCTTGCTCCTAGGACCAGAAACTGCATGTGATTCAACTCCATTTAGGACTGGGAAAGAAATGCTAGCTCGACTTACAACAAACACACTGCTTTAGAGAAAAGAGCACTCTTCTACTCTACTGTGTTTCCTATGGGGTCCAAACAGTGAGCTTGCTCAGAACACATTAACTCTGCTTCCTAAACACACGGGCCATATCTAGTTCAACTCTGCTTAGGAAACTGAGAAGAACAGTAGGTCCTCTTCAGTCCAATACACTGTACTTGCTGGGAACAGTCGCGAGTGCTATTTGCACTGTGTATGACAATTGGAGCACAATAGTGACTTGTCTTACCAGAAAACAACTCTTGCTCGTAGGACAAAAAACTGCATGCGACTCAACTCCATTTAGGACTGGGAAACAAATGCTAGCTCGCCTTACAAGAAACACAGTCTGCTTTTGAGAAAAGAGCACTCTTCTACTCTACTGTGTTTCCAATAGGGCCAGAACAGTGAGCTTGCTCAGAACAAATGAACTGTGCTTCCTAGACACACGGGCCATATCTAGTTCAACTCTTCTTAGGAAACTGACAAGAACAGTAGCTCCTCCAGTCCAATACACTGTACTTGCTGGGAACAGACAGGAGGGCTATTTGCACTGTGTATGGCAAAGGGAGCGCAATAGTGTCTTTCCTTACCAGAAAACAACTCTTGCTCCTAGGACCAGAAACTGCATGTGATTCAACTCCATTTAGGACTGGGAAAGAAATGCTAGCTCGACTTACAACAAACACACTGCTTTAGAGAAAAGAGCACTCTTCTACTCTATTGTGTTTCCAATAGGGCCAGAACAGTGAGCTTGCTCAGAACAAATGAACTGTGCTTCCTAGACACACGGGCCATATCTAGTTCAACTCTTCTTAGGAAACTGACAAGAACAGTAGCTCCTCTTCAGTCCAATACACTGTACTTGCTGGGAACAGTCGCGAGTGCTATTTGCACTGTGTATGACAATTGGAGCACAATAGTGACTTGTCTTACCAGAAAACAACTCTTGCTCGTAGGACAAAAAACTGCATGCGACTCAACTCCATTTAGGACTGGGAAACAAATGCTAGCTCGCCTTACAAGAAACACACTCTGCTTTTGAGAAAAGAGCACTCTTCTACTCTACTGTGTTTCCAATAGGGCCAGAACAGTGAGCTTGCTCAGAACAAATGAACTGTGCTTCCTAGACACACGGGCCATATCTAGTTCAACTCTTCTTAGGAAACTGACAAGAACAGTAGCTCCTCTTCAGTCCAATACACTGTACTTGCTGGGAACAGACGGGAGGGCTATTTGCACTGTGTATGGCAATGGGAGCGCAATAGTGACTTTCCTTACCAGAAAACAACTCTTGCTCCTAGGACCAGAAACTGCTTGTGATTCAACTCCATTTAGGACTGGGAAAGAAATGCTAGCTCGACTTACAACAAACACACTGCTTTAGAGAAAAGAGCACTCTTCTACTCTACTGTGTTTCCAATAGGGCCAGAACAGTGAGCTTGCTCAGAACAAATGAACTGTGCTTCCTAGACACACGGGCCATATCTAGTTCAACTCTTCTTAGGAAACTGACAAGAACAGTAGCTCCTCTTCAGTCCAATACACTGTACTTGCTGGGAACAGTCGCGAGTGCTATTTGCATTGTGTATGACAATTGGAGCACAATAGTGACTTGTCTTACCAGAAAACAACTCTTGCTCGTAGGACAAAAAACTGCATGCGACTCAACTCCATTTAGGACTGGGAAACAAATGCTAGCTCGCCTTACAAGAAACACACTCTGCTTTTGAGAAAAGAGCACTCTTCTACTCTACTGTGTTTCCAATAGGGCCAGAACAGTGAGCTTGCTCAGAACAAATGAACTGTGCTTCCTAGACACACGGGCCATATCTAGTTCAACTCTTCTTAGGAAACTGACAAGAACAGTAGCTCCTCTTCAGTCCAATACACTGTACTTGCTGGGAACAGTCGCGAGTGCTATTTGCACTGTGTATGACAATTGGAGCACAATAGTGACTTGTCTTACCAGAAAACAACTCTTGCTCGTAGGACAAAAAACTGCATGCGACTCAACTCCATTTAGGACTGGGAAACAAATGCTAGCTCGCCTTACAAGAAACACACTCTGCTTTTGAGAAAAGAGCACTCTTCTACTCTACTGTGTTTCCAATAGGGCCAGAACAGTGAGCTTGCTCAGAACAAATGAACTGTGCTTCCTAGACACACGGGCCATATCTAGTTCAACTCTGCTTAGGAAACTGACAAGAACAGTAGCTCCTCTCCAGTCCAATACACTGTACTTGAGGGAACAGAAGGGAGGGCTATTTGCACTGTGTATGACAATTGGAGCACAATAGTGACTTGTCTTACCAGAAAACAACTCTTGCTCGTAGGACAAAAAACTGCATGCGACTCAACTCCATTTAGGACTGGGAAACAAATGCTAGCTCGCCTTACAAGAAACACACTCTGCTTTTGAGAAAAGAGCACTCTTCTACTCTACTGTGTTTCCAATAGGGCCAGAACAGTGAGCTTGCTCAGAACAAATGAACTGTGCTTCCTAGACACACGGGCCATATCTAGTTCAACTCTTCTTAGGAAACTGACAAGAACAGTAGCTCCTCTTCAGTCCAATACACTGTACTTGCTGGGAACAGACGGGAGGGCTATTTGCACTGTGTATGGCAATGGGAGCGCAATAGTGACTTTCCTTACCAGAAAACAACTCTTGCTCGCTTTAGGACCAGAAACTGCATGTGATTCAACTCCATTTAGGACTGGGAAAGAAATGCTAGCTCGACTTACAACAAACACACTGCTTTAGAGAAAAGAGCACTCTTCTACTCTACTGTGTTTCCTATGGGGTCCAAACAGTGAGCTTGCTCAGAACATATTAACTCTGCTTCCTAAACACACGGGCCATATCTAGTTCAACTCTGCTTAGGAAACTGAGAAGAACAGTAGGTCCTCTTCAGTCCAATACACTGTACTTGCTGGGAACAGTCGCGAGTGCTATTTGCACTGTGTATGACAATTGGAGCACAATAGTGACTTGTCTTACCAGAAAACAACTCTTGCTCATAGGACAAAAAACTGCATGCGACTCAACTCCATTTAGGACTGGGAAACAAATGCTAGCTCGCCTTACAAGAAACACAGTCTGCTTTTGAGAAAAGAGCACTCTTCTACTCTACTGTGTTTCCAATAGGGCCAGAACAGTGAGCTTGCTCAGAACAAATGAACTGTGCTTCCTAGACACACGGGCCATATCTAGTTCAACTCTTCTTAGGAAACTGACAAGAACAGTAGCTCCTCCAGTCCAATACACTGTACTTGCTGGGAACAGACGGGAGGGCTATTTGCACTGTGTATGGCAATGGGAGCGCAATAGTGTCTTTCCTTACCAGAAAACAACTCTTGCTCCTAGGACCAGAAACTGCATGTGATTCAACTCCATTTAGGACTGGGAAAGAAATGCTAGCTCGACTTACAACAAACACACTGCTTTAGAGAAAAGAGCACTCTTCTACTCTATTGTGTTTCCAATAGGGCCAGAACAGTGAGCTTGCTCAGAACAAATGAACTGTGCTTCCTAGACACACGGGCCATATCTAGTTCAACTCTTCTTAGGAAACTGACAAGAACAGTAGCTCCTCTTCAGTCCAATACACTGTACTTGCTGGGAACAGTCGCGAGTGCTATTTGCACTGTGTATGACAATTGGAGCACAATAGTGACTTGTCTTACCAGAAAACAACTCTTGCTCGTAGGACAAAAAACTGCATGCGACTCAACTCCATTTAGGACTGGGAAACAAATGCTAGCTCGCCTTACAAGAAACACACTCTGCTTTTGAGAAAAGAGCACTCTTCTACTCTACTGTGTTTCCAATAGGGCCAGAACAGTGAGCTTGCTCAGAACAAATGAATTGTGCTTCCTAGACACACGGGCCATATCTAGTTCAACTCTTCTTAGGAAACTGACAAGA
>NW_026737629.1:0-35711 GCF_949786415.1 Peromyscus eremicus | reverse complement strand
AGTGTGTTTCTTGCAAGGCGAGCTAGCGTTTGTTTCCCAGTCCTAAACGGAGTAGAATCCCATGCAGTTTCTGGTCCTACGAGCAAGAGTTGTTTTCTGCTAAGAAGAGTCACTATTGCGCTCCCATTGCCATACACAGTGCAAATAGCACTCGCGTCTGTTCCCAGCAAGTACAGTGTATTGGACTGAAGAGAAGCTACTGTTCTGGTCAGTTTCCTAAGCAGAGTTGAACTAGATATGCCCCGTGTGTGTAGGAAGCACAGTTCTTTTGTTCTGAGCAAGCTCACTGTTCTGGCACTATAGGAAACACAGGAGAGTAGAAGAGTGCTGTTTTCTCAAAAGCAGAGTGTGTTTCTTGCAAGGCGAGCTAGCGTTTGTTTCCTAGTCCTAAACGGAGTTGAATCCCATGCAGTTTCTGGTCCTACGAGCAAGAGTTGTTTTCTGCTAAGAAGAGTCACTATTGCGCTCCCATTGCCATACACAGTGCAAATAGCACTCGCGTCTGTTCCCAGCAAGTACAGTGTATTGGACTGAAGAGAAGCTACTGTTCTGGTCAGTTTCCTAAGCAGAGTTGAACTAGATATGCCCCGTGTGTGTAGGAAGCACAGTTCTTTTGTTCTGAGCAAGCTCACTGTTCTGGCCCTATAGGAAACACAGGAGAGTAGAAGAGTGCTGTTTTCTCAAAAGCAGAGTGTGTTTCTTGCAAGGCGAGCCAGCGTTTGTTTCCCAGTCCTAAACGGAGTTGAATCCCATGCAGTTTCTGGTCCTACGAGCAAGAGTTGTTTTCTGCTTAGAAGAGTCACTATTGCGCTCCCATTGCCATACACAGTGCAAATAGCACTCGCGTCTGTTCCCAGCAAGTACAGTGTATTGGACTGAAGAGAAGCTACTGTTCTTGTCAGTTTCCTAAGCAGAGTTGAACTAGATATGCCCCGTGTGTGTAGGAAGCACAGTTCTTTTGTTCTGAGCAAGCTCACTCTTCTGGCCGTATAGGAAACACAGGAGAGTAGAAGAGTGCTGTTTTCTCAAAAGCAGAGTGTGTTTCTTGCAAGGCGAGCTAGCGTTTGTTTCCCAGTCCTAAACGGAGTTGAATCCCATGCAGTTTCTGGTCCTACGAGCAAGAGTTGTTTTCTGCTAAGAAGAGTCACTATTGCGCTCCCATTGCCATACACAGTGCAAATAGCACTCGCGTCTGTTCCCAGCAAGTACAGTGTATTGGACTGAAGAGAAGTTACTGTTCTGGTCAGTTTCCTAAGCAGAGTTGAACTAGATATGCCCCGTGTGTGTAGGAAGCACAGTTCTTTTGTTCTGAGCAAGGTCACTGTTCTGGCCCTATAGGAAACACAGGAGAGTAGAAGAGTGCTGTTTTCTCAAAAGCAGAGTGTGTTTCTTGCAAGGCGAGCTAGCGTTTGTTTCCCAGTCCTAAACGGAGTAGAATCCCATGCAGTTTCTGGTCCTACGAGCAAGAGTTGTTTTCTGCTAAGAAGAGTCACTATTGCGCTCCCATTGCCATACACAGTGCAAACAGCACTCGCGTCTGTTCCCAGCAAGTACAGTGTATTGGACTGAAGAGAAGCTACTGTTCTTGTCAGTTTCTTAAGCAGAGTTGAACTAGATATGCCCCGTGTGTGTAGGAAGCACAGTTCTTTTGTTCTGAGCAAGCTCACTGTTCTGGCCCTATAGGAAACACAGGAGAGTAGAAGAGTGCTGTTTTCTCAAAAGCAGAGTGTGTTTCTTGCAAGGCGAGCCAGCGTTTGTTTCCCAGTCCTAAACGGAGTTGAATCCCATGCAGTTTCTGGTCCTACGAGCAAGAGTTGTTTTCTGCTAAGAAGAGTCACTATTGCGCTCCCATTGCCATACACAGTGCAAATAGCACTCGCGTCTGTTCCCAGCAAGTACAGTGTATTGGACTGAAGAGAAGCTACTGTTCTTGTCAGTTTCCTAAGCAGAGTTGAACTAGATATGCCCCGTGTGTGTAGGAAGCACAGTTCTTTTGTTCTGAGCAAGCTCACTGTTCTGGCCCTATAGGAAACACAGGAGAGTAGAAGAGTGCTGTTTTCTCAAAAGCAGAGTGTGTTTCTTGCAAGGCGAGCTAGCGTTTGTTTCCCAGTCCTAAACGGAGTTGAATCCCATGCAGTTTCTGGTCCTACGAGCAAGAGTTGTTTTCTGCTAAGAAGAGTCACTATTGCGCTCCCATTGCCATACACAGTGCAAATAGCACTCGCGTCTGTTCCCAGCAAGTACAGTGTATTGGACTGAAGAGAAGCTACTGTTCTGGTCAGTTTCCTAAGCAGAGTTGAACTAGATATGCCCCGTGTGTGTAGGAAGCACAGTTCTTTTGTTCTGAGCAAGCTCACTGTTCTGGCACTATAGGAAACACAGGAGAGTAGAAGAGTGCTGTTTTCTCAAAAGCAGAGTGTGTTTCTTGCAAGGCGAGCTAGCGTTTGTTTCCTAGTCCTAAACGGAGTTGAATCCCATGCAGTTTCTGGTCCTACGAGCAAGAGTTGTTTTCTGCTAAGAAGAGTCACTATTGCGCTCCCATTGCCATACACAGTGCAAATAGCACTCGCGTCTGTTCCCAGCAAGTACAGTGTATTGGACTGAAGAGAAGCTACTGTTCTGGTCAGTTTCCTAAGCAGAGTTGAACTAGATATGGCCCGTGTGTGTAGGAAGCACAGTTCTTTTGTTCTGAGCAAGCTCACTGTTCTGGCCCTATAGGAAACACAGGAGAGTAGAAGAGTGCTGTTTTCTCAAAAGCAGAGTGTGTTTCTTGCAAGGCGAGCTAGCGTTTGTTTCCCAGTCCTAAACGGAGTAGAATCCCATGCAGATTCTGGTCCTACGAGCAAGAGGTGTTTCTGCTAAGAAGAGTCACTATTGCGCTCCCATTGCCATACACAGTGCAAATAGCACTCGCGTCTGTTCCCAGCAAGTACAGTGTATTGGACTGAAGAGAAGCTACTGTTCTGGTCAGTTTCCTAAGCAGAGTTGAACTAGATATGCCCCGTGTGTGTAGGAAGCACAGTTCTTTTGTTCTGAACAAGCTCACTGTTCTGGCCCTATAGGAAACACAGGAGATTAGAAGAGTGCTGTTTTCTCAAAAGCAGAGTGTGTTTCTTGCAAGGCGAGCTAGCGTTTGTTTCCCAGTCCTAAACGGAGTTGAATCCCATGCAGTTTCTGGTCCTACGAGCAAGAGTTGTTTTCTGCTTAGAAGAGTCACTATTGCGCTCCCATTGCTATACACAGTGCAAATAGCACTCGCGTCTGTTCCCAGCAAGTACAGTGTATTGGACTGAAGAGAAGCTACTGTTCTGGTCAGTTTCCTAAGCAGAGTTGAACTAGATATGCCCCGTGTGTGTAGGAAGCACAGTTCTTTTGTTCTGAGCAAGCTCACTGTTCTGGCCCTATAGGAAACACAGGAGAGTAGAAGAGTGCTGTTTTCTCAAAAGCAGAGTGTGTTTCTTGCAAGGCGAGCTAGCGTTTGTTTCCCAGTCCTAAACGGAGTTGAATCCCATGCAGTTTCTGGTCCTACGAGCAAGAGTTGTTTTCTGCTAAGAAGAGTCACTATTGCGCTCCCATTGCCATACACAGTGCAAATAGCACTCGCGTCTGTTCCCAGCAAGTACAGTGTATTGGACTGAAGAGAAGCTACTGTTCTTGTCAGTTTCCTAAGCAGAGTTGAACTTGATATGCCCCGTGTGTGTAGGAAACACAGTTCTTTTGTTCTGAGCAAGCTCACTGTTCTGGCCCTATAGGAAACACAGGAGAGTAGAAGAGTGCTGTTTTCTCAAAAGCAGAGTGTGTTTCTTGCAAGGCGAGCTAGCGTTTGTTTCCCAGTCCTAAACGGAGTTGAATCCCATGCAGATTCTGGTCCTACGAGCAAGAGTTGTTTTCTGCTAAGAAGAGTCACTATTGCGCTCCCATTGCCATACACAGTGCAAATAGCACTCGCGTCTGTTCCCAGCAAGTACAGTGTATTGGACTGAAGAGAAGCTATTGTTCTTGTCAGTTTCCTAAGCAGAGTTGAACTAGATATGCCCCGTGTGTGTAGGAAGCACAGTTCTTTTGTTCTGAGCAAGCTCACTGTTCTGGCCCTATAGGAAACACAGGAGAGTAGAAGAGTGCTGTTTTCTCAAAAGCAGAGTGTGTTTCTTGCAAGCCGAGCTAGCGTTTGTTTCCCAGTCCTAAACGGAGTTGAATCCCATGCAGTTTCTGGTCCTACGAGTAAGAGTTGTTTTCTGCTTAGAAGAGTCACTATTGCGCTCCCATTGCTATACACAGTGCAAATAGCACTCGCGTCTGTTCCCAGCAAGTACAGTGTATTGGACTGAAGAGAAGCTACTGTTCTTGTCAGTTTCCTAAGCAGAGTTGAACTAGATATGCCCCGTGTGTGTAGGAAGCACAGTTCTTTTGTTCTGAGCAAGCTCACTGTTCTGGCCCTATAGGAAACACAGGAGAGTAGAAGAGTGCTGTTTTCTCAAAAGCAGAGTGTGTATCTTGCAAGGCGAGCTAGCGTTTGTTTCCCAGTCCTAAACGGAGTTGAATCCCATGCAGTTTCTGGTCCTACGAGCAAGAGTTGTTTTCTGCTAAGAAGAGTCACTATTGCGCTCCCTTTGCCATACACAGTGCAAATAGCACTCGCGTCTGTTCCCAGCAAGTACAGTGTATTGGACTGAAGAGAAGCTACTGTTCTGGTCAGTTTCCTAAGCAGAGTTGAACTAGATATGCCCCGTGTGTGTAGGAAGCACAGTTCTTTTGTTCTGAGCAAGCTCACTGTTCTGGCCCTATAGGAAACACAGGAGAGTAGAAGAGTGCTGTTTTCTCAAAAGCAGAGTGTGTTTCTTGCAAGGCGAGCTAGCGTTTGTTTCCCAGTCCTAAACGGAGTTGAATCCCATGCAGTTTCTGGTCCTACGAGCAAGAGTTGTTTTCTGCTAAGAAGAGTCACTATTGCGCTCCCATTGCCATACACAGTGCAAATAGCACTCGCGTCTGTTCCCAGCAAGTACAGTGTATTGGACTGAAGAGAAGCTACTGTTCTGGTCAGTTTCCTAAGCAGAGTTGAACTAGATATGCCCCGTGTGTGTAGGAAGCACAGTTCTTTTGTTCTGAGCAAGCTCACTGTTCTGGCCCTATAGGAAACACAGGAGAGTAGAAGAGTGCTGTTTTCTCAAAAGCAGAGTGTGTTTCTTGCAAGGCGAGCTAGCCTTTGTTTCCCAGTCCTAAACGGAGTTGAATCCCATGCAGTTTCTGGTCCTACGAGCAAGAGTTGTTTTCTGCTAAGAAGAGTCACTATTGCGCTCCCATTGCCATACACAGTGCAAATAGCACTCGCGTCTGTTCCCAGCAAGTACAGTGTATTGGACTGAAGAGAAGCTACTGTTCTGGTCAGTTTCCTAAGCAGAATTGAACTAGATATGCCCCGTGTGTGTAGGAAGCACAGTTCTTTTGTTCTGAGCAAGCTCACTGTTCTGGCCCTATAGGAAACACAGGAGAGTAGAAGAGTGCTGTTTTCTCAAAAGCAGAGTGTGTTTCTTGCAAGGCGAGCTAGCGTTTGTTTCCCAGTCCTAAACGGAGTTGAATCCCATGCAGTTTGTGGTCCTACGAGCAAGAGTTGTTTTCTGCTAAGAAGAGTCACTATTGCGCTCCCATTGCCATACACAGTGCAAATAGCACTCGCGCCTGTTCCCAGCAAGTACAGTGTATTGGACTGAAGAGAAGCTACTGTTCTTGTCAGTTTCCTAAGCAGAGTTGAACCAGATATGGCCCGTGTGTGTAGGAAGCACAGTTCTTTTGTTCTGAGCAAGCTCACTGTTCTGGCCCTATAGGAAACACAGGAGAGTAGAAGAGTGCTGTTTTCTCAAAAGCAGAGTGTGTTTCTTGCAAGGCGAGCTAGCGTTTGTTTCCCAGTCCTAAACGGAGTAGAATCCCATGCAGATTCTGGTCCTACGAGCAAGAGTTGTTTTCTGCTAAGAAGAGTCACTATTGCGCTCCCATTGCCATACACAGTGCAAATAGCACTCGCGTCTGTTCCCAGCAAGTACAGTGTATTGGACTGAAGAGAAGCTACTGTTCTTGTCAGTTTCCTAAGCAGAGTTGAACTAGATATGCCCCGTGTGTGTAGGAAGCACAGTTCTTTTGTTCTGAGCAAGCTCACTGTTCTGGCCCTATAGGAAACACAGGAGAGTAGAAGAGTGCTGTTTTCTCAAAAGCAGAGTGTGTTTCTTGCAAGGCGAGCTAGCGTTTGTTTCCCAGTCCTAAACGGAGTTGAATCCCATGCAGTTTCTGGTCCTACGAGCAAGAGTTGTTTTCTGCTTAGACGAGTCACTATTGCGCTCCCATTGCTATACACAGTGCAAATAGCACTCGCGTCTGTTCCCAGCAAGTACAGTGTATTGGACTGAAGAAAAGCTACTGTTCTGGTCAGTTTCCTAAGCAGAGTTGAACTAGATATGCCCCGTGTGTGTAGGAAGCACAGTTCTTTTGTTCTGAGCAAGCTCACTGTTCTGGCCCTATAGGAAACACAGGAGAGTAGAAGAGTGCTGTTTTCTCAAAAGCAGAGTGTGTTTCTTGCAAGGCGAGCTAGCGTTTGTTTCCCAGTCCTAAACGGAGTTGAATCCCATGCAGTTTCTGGTCCTACGAGCAAGAGTTGTTTTCTGCTTAGAAGAGTCACTATTGCGCTCCCATTGCTATACACAGTGCAAATAGCACTCGCGTCTGTTCCCAGCAAGTACAGTGTATTGGACTGAAGAGAAGCTACTGTTCTGGTCAGTTTCCGAAGCAGAGTTGAACTAGATATGCCCCGTGTGTGTAGGAAGCACAGTTCTTTTGTTCTGAGCAAGCTCACTGTTCTGGCCCTATAGGAAACACAGGAGAGTAGAAGAGTGCTGTTTTCTCAAAAGCAGAGTGTGTTTCTTGCAAGGCGAGCTAGCGTTTGTTTCCCAGTCCTAAACGGAGTTGAATCCCATGCAGTTTCTGGTCCTACGAGCAAGAGTTGTTTTCTGCTAAGAAGAGTCACTATTGCGCTCCCATTGCCATACACAGTGCAAATAGCACTCGCGTCTGTTCCCAGCAAGTACAGTGTATTGGACTGAAGAGAAGCTACTGTTCTTGTCAGTTTCCTAAGCAGAGTTGAACTAGATATGCCCCGTGTGTGTAGGAAGCACAGTTCTTTTGTTCTGAGCAAGCTCACTGTTCTGGCCCTATAGGAAACACAGGAGAGTAGAAGAGTGCTGTTTTCTCAAAAGCAGAGTGTGTTTCTTGCAAGGCGAGCTAGCGTTTGTTTCCCAGTCCTAAACGGAGTTGAATCCCATGCAGTTTCTGGTCCTACGAGCAAGAGTTGTTTTCTGCTAAGAAGAGTCACTATTGCGCTCCCATTGCCATACACAGTGCAAATAGCACTCGCGTCTGTTCCCAGCAAGTACAGTGTATTGGACTGAAGAGAAGCTACTGTTCTGGTCAGTTTCCTAAGCAGAGTTGAACTAGATATGCCCCGTGTGTGTAGGAAGCACAGTTTTTTTGTTCTGAGCAAGCTCACTGTTCTGGCCCTATAGGAAACACAGGAGAGTAGAAGAGTGCTGTTTTCTCAAAAGCAGAGTGTGTTTCTTGCAAGGCGAGCTAGCCTTTGTTTCCCAGTCCTAAACGGAGTTGAATCCCATGCAGTTTCTGGTCCTACGAGCAAGAGTTGTTTTCTGCTAAGAAGAGTCACTATTGCGCTCCCATTGCTATACACAGTGCAAATAGCACTCGCGTCTGTTCCCAGCAAGTACAGTGTATTGGACTGAAGAGAAGCTACTGTTCTGGTCAGTTTCCTAAGCAGAGTTGAACTAGATATGCCCCGTGTGTGTAGGAAGCACAGTTCTTTTGTTCTGAGCAAGCTCACTGTTCTGGCCCTATAGGAAACACAGGAGAGTAGAAGAGTGCTGTTTTCTCAAAAGCAGAGTGTGTTTCTTGCAAGGCGAGCTAGCGTTTGTTTCCCAGTCCTAAACGGAGTAGAATCCCATGCAGATTCTGGTCCTACGAGCAAGAGTTGTTTTCTGCTAAGAAGAGTCACTATTGCGCTCCCATTGCCATACACAGTGCAAATAGCACTCGCGTCTGTTCCCAGCAAGTACAGTGTATTGGACTGAAGAGAAGCTACTGTTCTTGTCAGTTTCCTAAGCAGAGTTGAACTAGATATGCCCCGTGTGTGTAGGAAGCACAGTTCTTTTGTTCTGAGCAAGCTCACTGTTCTGGCCCTATAGGAAACACAGGAGAGTAGAAGAGTGCTGTTTTCTCAAAAGCAGAGTGTGTTTCTTGCAAGGCGAGCTAGCGTTTGTTTCCCAGTCCTAAACGGAGTTGAATCCCATGCAGTTTCTGGTCCTACGAGCAACAGTTGTTTTCTGCTAAGAAGAGTCACTATTGCGCTCCCATTGCCATACACAGTGCAAATAGCACTCGCGTCTGTTCCCAGCAAGTACAGTGTATTGGACTGAAGAGAAGCTACTGTTCTGGTCAGTTTCCTAAGCAGAGTTGAACTAGATATGCCCCGTGTGTGTAGGAAGCACAGTTCTTTTGTTCTGAGCAAGCTCACTGTTCTGGCCCTATAGGAAACACAGGAGAGTAGAAGAGTGCTGTTTTCTCAAAAGCAGAGTGTGTTTCTTGCAAGGCGAGCTAGCGTTTGTTTCCCAGTCCTAAACGGAGTTGAATCCCATGCAGTTTCTGGTCCTACGAGCAAGAGTTGTTTTCTGCTAAGAAGAGTCACTATTGCGCTCCCATTGCCATACACAGTGCAAATAGCACTCGCGTCTGTTCCCAGCAAGTACAGTGTATTGGACTGAAGAGAAGCTACTGTTCTTGTCAGTTTCCTAAGCAGAGTTGAACTAGATATGGCCCGTGTGTGTAGGAAGCACAGTTCTTTTGTTCTGAGCAAGCTCACTGTTCTGGCCCTATAGGAAACACAGGAGAGTAGAAGAGTGCTGTTTTCTCAAAAGCAGAGTGTGTTTCTTGCAAGGCGAGCTAGCGTTTGTTTCCCAGTCCTAAACGGAGTTGAATCCCATGCAGTTTCTGGTCCTACGAGCAAGAGTTGTTTTCTGCTAAGAAGAGTCACTATTGCGCTCCCATTGCCATACACAGTGCAAATAGCACTCGCGTCTGTTCCCAGCAAGTACAGTGTATTGGACTGAAGAGAAGTTACTGTTCTGGTCAGTTTCCTAAGCAGAGTTGAACTAGATATGCCCCGTGTGTGTAGGAAGCACAGTTCTTTTGTTCTGAGCAAGCTCACTGTTCTGGCCCTATAGGAAACACAGGAGAGTAGAAGAGTGCTGTTTTCTCAAAAGCAGAGTGTGTTTCTTGCAAGGCGAGCTAGCGTTTGTTTCCCAGTCCTAAACGGAGTAGAATCCCATGCAGTTTCTGGTCCTACGAGCAAGAGTTGTTTTCTGCTAAGAAGAGTCACTATTGCGCTCCCATTGCCATACACAGTGCAAATAGCACTCGCGTCTGTTCCCAGCAAGTACAGTGTATTGGACTGAAGAGAAGCTACTGTTCTGGTCAGTTTCCTAAGCAGAGTTGAACTAGATATGCCCCGTGTGTGTAGGAAGCACAGTTCTTTTGTTCTGACCAAGCTCACTGTTCTGGCCCTATAGGAAACACAGGAGAGTAGTAGAGTGCTGTTTTCTCAAAAGCAGAGTGTGTTTCTTGCAAGGCGAGCTAGCGTTTGTTTCCCAGTCCTAAACGGAGTTGAATCCCATGCAGATTCTGGTCCTACGAGCAAGAGTTGTTTTCTGCTAAGAAGAGTCACTATTGCGCTCCCATTGCCATACACAGTGCAAATAGCACTCGCGTCTGTTCCCAGCAAGTACAGTGTATTGGACTGAAGAGAAGCTACTGTTCTGGTCAGTTTCCTAAGCAGAGTTGAACTAGATATGCCCCGTGTGTGTAGGAAGCACAGTTTTTTTGTTCTGAGCAAGCTCACTGTTCTGGCCCTATAGGAAACACAGGAGAGTAGTAGAGTGCTGTTTTCTCAAAAGCAGAGAGTGTTTCTTGCAAGGCGAGCTAGCGTTTGTTTCCCAGTCCTAAACGGAGTTGAATCCCATGCAGTTTCTGGTCCTACGAGCAAGAGTTGTTTTCAGCTAAGAAGAGTCACTATTGCGCTCCCATTGCCATACACAGTGCAAATAGCACTCGCGTCTGTTCCCAGCAAGTACATTGTATTGGACTGAAGAGAAGCTACTGTTCTTGTCAGTTTCCTAAGCAGAGTTGAACTAGATATGCCCCGTGTGTGTAGGAAGCACAGTTCTTTTGTTCTGAGCAAGCTCACTGTTCTGGCCCTATAGGAAACACAGGAGAGTAGAAGAGTGCTGTTTTCTCAAAAGCAGAGTGTGTTTCTTGCAAGGCGAGCTAGCGTTTGTTTCCCAGTCCTAAACGGAGTAGAATCCCATGCAGATTCTGGTCCTACGAGCAAGAGTTGTTTTCTGCTAAGAAGAGTCACTATTGCGCTCCCATTGCCATACACAGTGCAAATAGCACTCGCGTCTGTTCCCAGCAAGTACAGTGTATTGGACTGAAGAGAAGCTACTGTTCTGGTCAGTTTCCTAAGCAGAGTTGAACTAGATATGCCCCGTGTGTGTAGGAAGCACAGTTCTTTTGTTCTGAGCAAGCTCACTGTTCTGGCCCTATAGGAAACACAGGAGAGTAGAAGAGTGCTGTTTTCTCAAAAGCAGAGTGTGTTTCTTGCAAGGCGAGCTAGCGTTTGTTTCCCAGTCCTAAACGGAGTTGAATCCCATGCAGTTTCTGGTCCTACGAGCAAGAGTTGGTTTCTGCTAAGAAGAGTCACTATTGCGCTCCCATTGCCATACACAGTGCAAATAGCACTCGCGTCTGTTCCCAGCAAGTACAGTGTATTGGACTGAAGAGAAGCTACTGTTCTTGTCAGTTTCCTAAGCAGAGTTGAACTAGATATGCCCCGTGTGTGTAGGAAGCACAGTTCTTTTGTTCTGAGCAAGCTCACTGTTCTGGCCCTATAGGAAACACAGGAGAGTAGAAGAGTGCTGTTTTCTCAAAAGCAGAGTGTGTTTCTTGCAAGGCGAGCTAGCGTTTGTTTCCCAGTCCTAAAGGGAGTTGAATCCCATGCAGTTTCTGGTCCTACGAGCAAGAGTTGTTTTCTGCTTAGAAGAGTCACTATTGCGCTCCCATTGCCATACACAGTGCAAATAGCACTCGCGTCTGTTCCCAGCAAGTACAGTGTATTGGACTGAAGAGAAGCTACTGTTCTGGTCAGTTTCCTAAGCAGAGTTGAACTAGATATGCCCCGTGTGTGTAGGAAGCACAGTTCTTTTGTTCTGACCAAGCTCACTGTTCTGGCCCTATAGGAAACACAGGAGAGTAGAAGAGTGCTGTTTTCTCAAAAGCAGAGTGTGTTTCTTGCAAGGCGAGCTAGCGTTTGTTTCCCAGTCCTAAACGGAGTTGAATCCCATGCAGATTCTGGTCCTACGAGCAAGAGTTGTTTTCTGCTAAGAAGAGTCACTATTGCGCTCCCATTGCCATACACAGTGCAAATAGCACTCGCGTCTGTTCCCAGCAAGTACAGTGTATTGGACTGAAGAGAAGCTACTGTTCTGGTCAGTTTCCTAAGCAGAGTTGAACTAGATATGCCCCGTGTGTGTAGGAAGCACAGTTTTTTTGTTCTGAGCAAGCTCACTGTTCTGGCCCTATAGGAAACACAGGAGAGTAGTAGAGTGCTGTTTTCCCAAAAGCAGAGTGTGTTTCTTGCAAGGCGAGCTAGCGTTTGTTTCCCAGTCCTAAACGGAGTTGAATCCCATGCAGATTCTGGTCCTACGAGCAAGAGTTGTTTTCTGCTAAGAAGAGTCACTATTGCGCTCCCATTGCCATACACAGTGCAAATAGCACTCGCGTCTGTTCCCAGCAAGTACAGTGTATTGGACTGAAGAGAAGATACTGTTCTTGTCAGTTTCCTAAGCAGAGTTGAACTAGATATGCCCCGTGTGTGTAGGAAGCACAGTTCTTTTGTTCTGAGCAAGCTCACTGTTCTGGCCCTATAGGAAACACAGGAGAGTAGAAGAGTGCTGTTTTCTCAAAAGCAGAGTGTGTTTCTTGCAAGGCGAGCTAGCGTTTGTTTCCCAGTCCTAAACGGAGTAGAATCTCATGCAGATTCTGGTCCTACGAGCAAGAGTTGTTTTCTGCTAAGAAGAGTCACTATTGCGCTCCCATTGCCATACACAGTGCAAATAGCACTCGCGTCTGTTCCCAGCAAGTACAGTGTATTGGACTGAAGAGAAGCTACTGTTCTGGTCAGTTTCCTAAGCAGAGTTGAACTAGATATGCCCCGTGTGTGTAGGAAGCACAGTTCTTTTGTTCTGAGCAAGCTCACTGTTCTGGCCCTATAGGAAACACAGGAGAGTAGAAGAGTGCTGTTTTCTCAAAAGCAGAGTGTGTTTCTTGCAAGGCGAGCTAGCGTTTGTTTCCCAGTCCTAAACGGAGTTGAATCCCATGCAGTTTCTGGTCCTACGAGCAAGAGTTGTTTTCTGCTAAGAAGAGTCACTATTGCGCTCCCATTGCCATACACAGTGCAAATAGCACTCGCGTCTGTTCCCAGCAAGTACAGTGTATTGGACTGAAGAGAAGCTACTGTTCTGGTCAGTTTCCTAAGCAGAGTTGAACTAGATATGCCCCGTGTGTGTAGGAAGCACAGTTCTTTTGTTCTGAGCAAGCTCACTGTTCTGGCCCTATAGGAAACACAGGAGAGTAGAAGAGTGCTGTTTTCTCAAAAGCAGAGTGTGTTTCTTGCAAGGCGAGCTAGCGTTTGTTTCCCAGTCCTAAACGGAGTAGAATCCCATGCAGTTTCTGGTCCTACGAGCAAGAGTTGTTTTCTGCTAAGAAGAGTCACTATTGCGCTCCCATTGCCATACACAGTGCAAACAGCACTCGCGTCTGTTCCCAGCAAGTACAGTGTATTGGACTGAAGAGAAGCTACTGTTCTTGTCAGTTTCTTAAGTAGAGTTGAACTAGATATGCCCCGTGTGTGTAGGAAGCACAGTTCTTTTGTTCTGAGCAAGCTCACTGTTCTGGCCCTATAGGAAACACAGGAGAGTAGAAGAGTGCTGTTTTCTCAAAAGCAGAGTGTGTTTCTTGCAAGGCGAGCCAGCGTTTGTTTCCCAGTCCTAAACGGAGTTGAATCCCATGCAGTTTCTGGTCCTACGAGCAAGAGTTGTTTTCTGCTAAGAAGAGTCACTATTGCGCTCCCATTGCCATACACAGTGCAAATAGCACTCGCGTCTGTTCCCAGCAAGTACAGTGTATTGGACTGAAGAGAAGCTACTGTTCTTGTCAGTTTCCTAAGCAGAGTTGAACTAGATATGCCCCGTGTGTGTAGGAAGCACAGTTCTTTTGTTCTGAGCAAGCTCACTGTTCTGGCCCTATAGGAAACACAGGAGAGTAGAAGAGTGCTGTTTTCTCAAAAGCAGAGTGTGTTTCTTGCAAGGCGAGCTAGCGTTTGTTTCCCAGTCCTAAACGGAGTAGAATCCCATGCAGATTCTGGTCCTACGAGCAAGAGTTGTTTTCTGCTAAGAAGAGTCACTATTGCGCTCCCATTGCCATACACAGTGCAAATAGCACTCGCGTCTGTTCCCAGCAAGTACAGTGTATTGGACTGAAGAGAAGCTACTGTTCTGGTCAGTTTCCTAAGCAGAGTTGAACTAGATATGCCCCGTGTGTGTAGGAAGCACAGTTCTTTTGTTCTGAGCAAGCTCACTGTTCTGGCCCTATAGGAAACACAGGAGAGTAGAAGAGTGCTGTTTTCTCAAAAGCAGAGTGTGTTTCTTGCAAGGCGAGCTAGCGTTTGTTTCCCAGTCCTAAACGGAGTTGAATCCCATGCAGTTTCTGGTCCTACGAGCAAGAGTTGTTTTCTGCTAAGAAGAGTCACTATTGCGCTCCCATTGCCATACACAGTGCAAATAGCACTCGCGTCTGTTCCCAGCAAGTACAGTGTATTGGACTGAAGAGAAGTTACTGTTCTGGTCAGTTTCCTAAGCAGAGTTGAACTAGATATGCCCCGTGTGTGTAGGAAGCACAGTTCTTTTGTTCTGAGCAAGCTCACTGTTCTGGCCCTATAGGAAACACAGGAGAGTAGAAGAGTGCTGTTTTCTCAAAAGCAGAGTGTGTTTCTTGCAAGGCGAGCTAGCGTTTGTTTTCCAGTCCTAAACGGAGTAGAATCCCATGCAGTTTCTGGTCCTACGAGCAAGAGTTGTTTTCTGCTAAGAAGAGTCACTATTGCGCTCCCATTGCCATACACAGTGCAAACAGCACTCGCGTCTGTTCCCAGCAAGTACAGTGTATTGGACTGAAGAGAAGCTACTGTTCTTGTCAGTTTCTTAAGCAGAGTTGAACTAGATATGCCCCGTGTGTGTAGGAAGCACAGTTCTTTTGTTCTGAGCAAGCTCACTGTTCTGGCCCTATAGGAAACACAGGAGAGTAGAAGAGTGCTGTTTTCTCAAAAGCAGAGTGTGTTTCTTGCAAGGCGAGCCAGCGTTTGTTTCCCAGTCCTAAACGGAGTTGAATCCCATGCAGTTTCTGGTCCTACGAGCAAGAGTTGTTTTCTGCTAAGAAGAGTCACTATTGCGCTCCCATTGCCATACACAGTGCAAATAGCACTCGCGTCTGTTCCCAGCAAGTACAGTGTATTGGACTGAAGAGAAGCTACTGTTCTTGTCAGTTTCCTAAGCAGAGTTGAACTAGATATGCCCCGTGTGTGTAGGAAGCACAGTTCTTTTGTTCTGAGCAAGCTCACTGTTCTGGCCCTATAGGAAACACAGGAGAGTAGAAGAGTGCTGTTTTCTCAAAAGCAGAGTGTGTTTCTTGCAAGGCGAGCTAGCGTTTGTTTCCCAGTCCTAAACGGAGTAGAATCCCATGCAGTTTCTGGTCCTACGAGCAAGAGTTGTTTTCTGCTAAGAAGAGTCACTATTGCACTTCCATTGCCATACACAGTGCAAACAGCACTCGCGTCTGTTCCCAGCAAGTACAGTGTATTGGACTGAAGAGAAGCTACTGTTCTTGTCAGTTTCTTAAGCAGAGTTGAACTAGATATGCCCCGTGTGTGTAGGAAGCACAGTTCTTTGGTTCTGAGCAAGCTCACTGTTCTGGCCCTATAGGAAACACAGGAGAGTAGAAGAGTGCTGTTTTCTCAAAAGCAGAGTGTGTTTCTTGCAAGGCGAGCCAGCGTTTGTTTCCCAGTCCTAAACGGAGTTGAATCCCATGCAGTTTCTGGTCCTACGAGCAAGAGTTGTTTTCTGCTAAGAAGAGTCACTATTGCGCTCCCATTGCCATACACAGTGCAAATAGCACTCGCGTCTGTTCCCAGCAAGTACAGTGTATTGGACTGAAGAGAAGCTACTGTTCTGGTCAGTTTCCTAAGCAGAGTTGAACTAGATATGCCCCGTGTGTGTAGGAAGCACAGTTCTTTTGTTCTGAGCAAGCTCACTGTTCTGGCCCTATAGGAAACACAGGAGAGTAGAAGAGTGCTGTTTTCTCAAAAGCAGAGTGTGTTTCTTGCAAGGCGAGCTAGCGTTTGTTTCCCAGTCCTAAACGGAGTTGAATCCCATGCAGTTTCTGGTCCTACGAGCAAGAGTTGTTTTCTGCTAAGAAGAGTCACTATTGCGCTCCCATTGCCATACACAGTGCAAATAGCACTCGCGTCTGTTCCCAGCAAGTACAGTGTATTGGACTGAAGAGAAGCTACTGTTCTGGTCAGTTTCCTAAGCAGAGTTGAACTAGATATGCCCCGTGTGTGTAGGAAGCACAGTTCTTTTGTTCTGAGCAAGCTCACTGTTCTGGCCCTATAGGAAACACAGGAGAGTAGAAGAGTGCTGTTTTCTCAAAAGCAGAGTGTGTTTCTTGCAAGGCGAGCTAGCGTTTGTTTCCCAGTCCTAAACGGAGTTGAATCCCATGCAGTTTCTGGTCCTACGAGCAAGAGTTGTTTTCTGCTAAGAAGAGTCACTATTGCGCTCCCATTGCCATACACAGTGCAAATAGCACTCGCGTCTGTTCCCAGCAAGTACAGTGTATTGGACTGAAGAGAAGCTACTGTTCTGGTCAGTTTCCTAAGCAGAGTTGAACTAGATATGCCCCGTGTGTGTAGGAAGCACAGTTCTTTTGTTCTGAGCAAGCTCACTATTCTGGCCCTATAGGAAACACAGGAGAGTAGAAGAGTGCTGTTTTCTCAAAAGCAGAGTGTGTTTCTTGCAAGGCGAGCTAGCGTTTGTTTCCCAGTCCTAAACGGAGTTGAATCCCATGCAGTTTCTGGTCCTACGAGCAAGAGTTGTTTTCTGCTAAGAAGAGTCACTATTGCGCTCCCATTGCCATACACAGTGCAAATAGCACTCGCGTCTGTTCCCAGCAAGTACAGTGTATTGGACTGAAGAGAAGCTACTGTTCTTGTCAGTTTCCTAAGCAGAGTTGAACTAGATATGCCCCGTGTGTGTAGGAAGCACAGTTCTTTTGTTCTGAGCAAGCTCACTGTTCTGGCCCTATAGGAAACACAGGAGAGTAGAAGAGTGCTGTTTTCTCAAAAGCAGAGTGTGTTTCTTGCAAGGCGAGCTAGCGTTTGTTTCCCAGTCCTAAACGGAGTAGAATCCCATGCAGTTTCTGGTCCTACGAGCAAGAGTTGTTTTCTGCTAAGAAGAGTCACTATTGCGCTCCCATTGCCATACACAGTGCAAATAGCACTCGCGTCTGTTCCCAGCAAGTACAGTGTATTGGACTGAAGAGAAGCTACTGTTCTGGTCAGTTTCCTAAGCAGAGTTGAACTAGATATGCCCCGTGTGTGTAGGAAGCACAGTTCTTTTGTTCTGAGCAAGCTCACTGTTCTGGCACTATAGGAAACACAGGAGAGTAGAAGAGTGCTGTTTTCTCAAAAGCAGAGTGTGTTTCTTGCAAGGCGAGCTAGCGTTTGTTTCCTAGTCCTAAACGGAGTTGAATCCCATGCAGTTTCTGGTCCTACGAGCAAGAGTTGTTTTCTGCTAAGAAGAGTCACTATTGCGCTCCCATTGCCATACACAGTGCAAATAGCACTCGCGTCTGTTCCCAGCAAGTACAGTGTATTGGACTGAAGAGAAGCTACTGTTCTGGTCAGTTTCCTAAGCAGAGTTGAACTAGATATGCCCCGTGTGTGTAGGAAGCACAGTTCTTTTGTTCTGAGCAAGCTCACTGTTCTGGCCCTATAGGAAACACAGGAGAGTAGAAGAGTGCTGTTTTCTCAAAAGCAGAGTGTGTTTCTTGCAAGGCGAGCCAGCGTTTGTTTCCCAGTCCTAAACGGAGTTGAATCCCATGCAGTTTCTGGTCCTACGAGCAAGAGTTGTTTTCTGCTTAGAAGAGTCACTATTGCGCTCCCATTGCCATACACAGTGCAAATAGCACTCGCGTCTGTTCCCAGCAAGTACAGTGTATTGGACTGAAGAGAAGCTACTGTTCTTGTCAGTTTCCTAAGCAGAGTTGAACTAGATATGCCCCGTGTGTGTAGGAAGCACAGTTCTTTTGTTCTGAGCAAGCTCACTGTTCTGGCCGTATAGGAAACACAGGAGAGTAGAAGAGTGCTGTTTTCTCAAAAGCAGAGTGTGTTTCTTGCAAGGCGAGCTAGCGTTTGTTTCCCAGTCCTAAACGGAGTTGAATCCCATGCAGTTTCTGGTCCTACGAGCAAGAGTTGTTTTCTGCTAAGAAGAGTCACTATTGCGCTCCCATTGCCATACACAGTGCAAATAGCACTCGCGTCTGTTCCCAGCAAGTACAGTGTATTGGACTGAAGAGAAGTTACTGTTCTGGTCAGTTTCCTAAGCAGAGTTGAACTAGATATGCCCCGTGTGTGTAGGAAGCACAGTTCTTTTGTTCTGAGCAAGGTCACTGTTCTGGCCCTATAGGAAACACAGGAGAGTAGAAGAGTGCTGTTTTCTCAAAAGCAGAGTGTGTTTCTTGCAAGGCGAGCTAGCGTTTGTTTCCCAGTCCTAAACGGAGTAGAATCCCATGCAGTTTCTGGTCCTACGAGCAAGAGTTGTTTTCTGCTAAGAAGAGTCACTATTGCGCTCCCATTGCCATACACAGTGCAAACAGCACTCGCGTCTGTTCCCAGCAAGTACAGTGTATTGGACTGAAGAGAAGCTACTGTTCTTGTCAGTTTCTTAAGCAGAGTTGAACTAGATATGCCCCGTGTGTGTAGGAAGCACAGTTCTTTTGTTCTGAGCAAGCTCACTGTTCTGGCCCTATAGGAAACACAGGAGAGTAGAAGAGTGCTGTTTTCTCAAAAGCAGAGTGTGTTTCTTGCAAGGCGAGCCAGCGTTTGTTTCCCAGTCCTAAACGGAGTTGAATCCCATGCAGTTTCTGGTCCTACGAGCAAGAGTTGTTTTCTGCTAAGAAGAGTCACTATTGCGCTCCCATTGCCATACACAGTGCAAATAGCACTCGCGTCTGTTCCCAGCAAGTACAGTGTATTGGACTGAAGAGAAGCTACTGTTCTTGTCAGTTTCCTAAGCAGAGTTGAACTAGATATGCCCCGTGTGTGTAGGAAGCACAGTTCTTTTGTTCTGAGCAAGCTCACTGTTCTGGCCCTATAGGAAACACAGGAGAGTAGAAGAGTGCTGTTTTCTCAAAAGCAGAGTGTGTTTCTTGCAAGGCGAGCTAGCGTTTGTTTCCCAGTCCTAAACGGAGTTGAATCCCATGCAGTTTCTGGTCCTACGAGCAAGAGTTGTTTTCTGCTAAGAAGAGTCACTATTGCGCTCCCATTGCCATACACAGTGCAAATAGCACTCGCGTCTGTTCCCAGCAAGTACAGTGTATTGGACTGAAGAGAAGCTACTGTTCTGGTCAGTTTCCTAAGCAGAGTTGAACTAGATATGCCCCGTGTGTGTAGGAAGCACAGTTCTTTTGTTCTGAGCAAGCTCACTGTTCTGGCACTATAGGAAACACAGGAGAGTAGAAGAGTGCTGTTTTCTCAAAAGCAGAGTGTGTTTCTTGCAAGGCGAGCTAGCGTTTGTTTCCTAGTCCTAAACGGAGTTGAATCCCATGCAGTTTCTGGTCCTACGAGCAAGAGTTGTTTTCTGCTAAGAAGAGTCACTATTGCGCTCCCATTGCCATACACAGTGCAAATAGCACTCGCGTCTGTTCCCAGCAAGTACAGTGTATTGGACTGAAGAGAAGCTACTGTTCTGGTCAGTTTCCTAAGCAGAGTTGAACTAGATATGCCCCGTGTGTGTAGGAAGCACAGTTCTTTTGTTCTGAGCAAGCTCACTGTTCTGGCCCTATAGGAAACACAGGAGAGTAGAAGAGTGCTGTTTTCTCAAAAGCAGAGTGTGTTTCTTGCAAGGCGAGCCAGCGTTTGTTTCCCAGTCCTAAACGGAGTTGAATCCCATGCAGTTTCTGGTCCTACGAGCAAGAGTTGTTTTCTGCTTAGAAGAGTCACTATTGCGCTCCCATTGCCATACACAGTGCAAATAGCACTCGCGTCTGTTCCCAGCAAGTACAGTGTATTGGACTGAAGAGAAGCTACTGTTCTTGTCAGTTTCCTAAGCAGAGTTGAACTAGATATGCCCCGTGTGTGTAGGAAGCACAGTTCTTTTGTTCTGAGCAAGCTCACTGTTCTGGCCCTATAGGAAACACAGGAGAGTAGAAGAGTGCTGTTTTCTCAAAAGCAGAGTGTGTTTCTTGCAAGGCGAGCTAGCGTTTGTTTCCCAGTCCTAAACGGAGTTGAATCCCATGCAGTTTCTGGTCCTACGAGCAAGAGTTGTTTTCTGCTAAGAAGAGTCACTATTGCGCTCCCATTGCCATACACAGTGCAAATAGCACTCGCGTCTGTTCCCAGCAAGTACAGTGTATTGGACTGAAGAGAAGCTACTGTTCTGGTCAGTTTCCTAAGCAGAGTTGAACTAGATATGCCCCGTGTGTGTAGGAAGCACAGTTCTTTTGTTCTGAGCAAGCTCACTGTTCTGGCACTATAGGAAACACAGGAGAGTAGAAGAGTGCTGTTTTCTCAAAAGCAGAGTGTGTTTCTTGCAAGGCGAGCTAGCGTTTGTTTCCTAGTCCTAAACGGAGTTGAATCCCATGCAGTTTCTGGTCCTACGAGCAAGAGTTGTTTTCTGCTAAGAAGAGTCACTATTGCGCTCCCATTGCCATACACAGTGCAAATAGCACTCGCGTCTGTTCCCAGCAAGTACAGTGTATTGGACTGAAGAGAAGCTACTGTTCTGGTCAGTTTCCTAAGCAGAGTTGAACTAGATATGCCCCGTGTGTGTAGGAAGCACAGTTCTTTTGTTCTGAGCAAGCTCACTGTTCTGGCCCTATAGGAAACACAGGAGAGTAGAAGAGTGCTGTTTTCTCAAAAGCAGAGTGTGTTTCTTGCAAGGCGAGCCAGCGTTTGTTTCCCAGTCCTAAACGGAGTTGAATCCCATGCAGTTTCTGGTCCTACGAGCAAGAGTTGTTTTCTGCTTAGAAGAGTCACTATTGCGCTCCCATTGCCATACACAGTGCAAATAGCACTCGCGTCTGTTCCCAGCAAGTACAGTGTATTGGACTGAAGAGAAGCTACTGTTCTTGTCAGTTTCCTAAGCAGAGTTGAACTAGATATGCCCCGTGTGTGTAGGAAGCACAGTTCTTTTGTTCTGAGCAAGCTCACTGTTCTGGCCGTATAGGAAACACAGGAGAGTAGAAGAGTGCTGTTTTCTCAAAAGCAGAGTGTGTTTCTTGCAAGGCGAGCTAGCGTTTGTTTCCCAGTCCTAAACGGAGTTGAATCCCATGCAGTTTCTGGTCCTACGAGCAAGAGTTGTTTTCTGCTAAGAAGAGTCACTATTGCGCTCCCATTGCCATACACAGTGCAAATAGCACTCGCGTCTGTTCCCAGCAAGTACAGTGTATTGGACTGAAGAGAAGTTACTGTTCTGGTCAGTTTCCTAAGCAGAGTTGAACTAGATATGCCCCGTGTGTGTAGGAAGCACAGTTCTTTTGTTCTGAGCAAGGTCACTGTTCTGGCCCTATAGGAAACACAGGAGAGTAGAAGAGTGCTGTTTTCTCAAAAGCAGAGTGTGTTTCTTGCAAGGCGAGCTAGCGTTTGTTTCCCAGTCCTAAACGGAGTAGAATCCCATGCAGTTTCTGGTCCTACGAGCAAGAGTTGTTTTCTGCTAAGAAGAGTCACTATTGCGCTCCCATTGCCATACACAGTGCAAACAGCACTCGCGTCTGTTCCCAGCAAGTACAGTGTATTGGACTGAAGAGAAGCTACTGTTCTTGTCAGTTTCTTAAGCAGAGTTGAACTAGATATGCCCCGTGTGTGTAGGAAGCACAGTTCTTTTGTTCTGAGCAAGCTCACTGTTCTGGCCCTATAGGAAACACAGGAGAGTAGAAGAGTGCTGTTTTCTCAAAAGCAGAGTGTGTTTCTTGCAAGGCGAGCCAGCGTTTGTTTCCCAGTCCTAAACGGAGTTGAATCCCATGCAGTTTCTGGTCCTACGAGCAAGAGTTGTTTTCTGCTAAGAAGAGTCACTATTGCGCTCCCATTGCCATACACAGTGCAAATAGCACTCGCGTCTGTTCCCAGCAAGTACAGTGTATTGGACTGAAGAGAAGCTACTGTTCTTGTCAGTTTCCTAAGCAGAGTTGAACTAGATATGCCCCGTGTGTGTAGGAAGCACAGTTCTTTTGTTCTGAGCAAGCTCACTGTTCTGGCCCTATAGGAAACACAGGAGAGTAGAAGAGTGCTGTTTTCTCAAAAGCAGAGTGTGTTTCTTGCAAGGCGAGCTAGCGTTTGTTTCCCAGTCCTAAACGGAGTTGAATCCCATGCAGTTTCTGGTCCTACGAGCAAGAGTTGTTTTCTGCTAAGAAGAGTCACTATTGCGCTCCCATTGCCATACACAGTGCAAATAGCACTCGCGTCTGTTCCCAGCAAGTACAGTGTATTGGACTGAAGAGAAGCTACTGTTCTGGTCAGGTTCCTAAGCAGAGTTGAACTAGATATGCCCCGTGTGTGTAGGAAGCACAGTTCTTTTGTTCTGAGCAAGCTCACTGTTCTGGCACTATAGGAAACACAGGAGAGTAGAAGAGTGCTGTTTTCTCAAAAGCAGAGTGTGTTTCTTGCAAGGCGAGCTAGCGTTTGTTTCCTAGTCCTAAACGGAGTTGAATCCCATGCAGTTTCTGGTCCTACGAGCAAGAGTTGTTTTCTGCTAAGAAGAGTCACTATTGCGCTCCCATTGCCATACACAGTGCAAATAGCACTCGCGTCTGTTCCCAGCAAGTACAGTGTATTGGACTGAAGAGAAGCTACTGTTCTGGTCAGTTTCCTAAGCAGAGTTGAACTAGATATGCCCCGTGTGTGTAGGAAGCACAGTTCTTTTGTTCTGAGCAAGCTCACTGTTCTGGCCCTATAGGAAACACAGGAGAGTAGAAGAGTGCTGTTTTCTCAAAAGCAGAGTGTGTTTCTTGCAAGGCGAGCCAGCGTTTGTTTCCCAGTCCTAAACGGAGTTGAATCCCATGCAGTTTCTGGTCCTACGAGCAAGAGTTGTTTTCTGCTAAGAAGAGTCACTATTGCGCTCCCATTGCCATACACAGTGCAAATAGCACTCGCGTCTGTTCCCAGCAAGTACAGTGTATTGGACTGAAGAGAAGCTACTGTTCTGGTCAGGTTCCTAAGCAGAGTTGAACTAGATATGCCCCGTGTGTGTAGGAAGCACAGTTCTTTTGTTCTGAGCAAGCTCACTGTTCTGGCACTATAGGAAACACAGGAGAGTAGAAGAGTGCTGTTTTCTCAAAAGCAGAGTGTGTTTCTTGCAAGGCGAGCTAGCGTTTGTTTCCTAGTCCTAAACGGAGTTGAATCCCATGCAGTTTCTGGTCCTACGAGCAAGAGTTGTTTTCTGCTAAGAAGAGTCACTATTGCGCTCCCATTGCCATACACAGTGCAAATAGCACTCGCGTCTGTTCCCAGCAAGTACGGTGTATTGGACTGAAGAGAAGCTACTGTTCTGGTCAGTTTCCTAAGCAGAGTTGAACTAGATATGCCCCGTGTGTGTAGGAAGCACAGTTCTTTTGTTCTGAGCAAGCTCACTGTTCTGGCCCTATAGGAAACACAGGAGAGTAGAAGAGTGCTGTTTTCTCAAAAGCAGAGTGTGTTTCTTGCAAGGCGAGCCAGCGTTTGTTTCCCAGTCCTAAACGGAGTTGAATCCCATGCAGTTTCTGGTCCTACGAGCAAGAGTTGTTTTCTGCTTAGAAGAGTCACTATTGCGCTCCCATTGCCATACACAGTGCAAATAGCACTCGCGTCTGTTCCCAGCAAGTACAGTGTATTGGACTGAAGAGAAGCTACTGTTCTTGTCAGTTTCCTAAGCAGAGTTGAACTAGATATGCCCCGTGTGTGTAGGAAGCACAGTTCTTTTGTTCTGAGCAAGCTCACTGTTCTGGCCCTATAGGAAACACAGGAGAGTAGAAGAGTGCTGTTTTCTCAAAAGCAGAGTGTGTTTCTTGCAAGGCGAGCTAGCGTTTGTTTCCCAGTCCTAAACGGAGTTGAATCCCATGCAGTTTCTGGTCCTACGAGCAAGAGTTGTTTTCTGCTAAGAAGAGTCACTATTGCGCTCCCATTGCCATACACAGTGCAAATAGCACTCGCGTCTGTTCCCAGCAAGTACAGTGTATTGGACTGAAGAGAAGCTACTGTTCTGGTCAGGTTCCTAAGCAGAGTTGAACTAGATATGCCCCGTGTGTGTAGGAAGCACAGTTCTTTTGTTCTGAGCAAGCTCACTGTTCTGGCCCTATAGGAAACACAGGAGAGTAGAAGAGTGCTGTTTTCTCAAAAGCAGAGTGTGTTTCTTGCAAGGCGAGCTAGCGTTTGTTTCCCAGTCCTAAACGGAGTAGAATCCCATGCAGTTTCTGGTCCTACGAGCAAGAGTTGTTTTCTGCTAAGAAGAGTCACTATTGCGCTCCCATTGCCATACACAGTGCAAACAGCACTCGCGTCTGTTCCCAGCAAGTACAGTGTATTGGACTGAAGAGAAGCTACTGTTCTTGTCAGTTTCTTAAGCAGAGTTGAACTAGATATGCCCCGTGTGTGTAGGAAGCACAGTTCTTTTGTTCTGAGCAAGCTCACTGTTCTGGCCCTATAGGAAACACAGGAGAGTAGAAGAGTGCTGTTTTCTCAAAAGCAGAGTGTGTTTCTTGCAAGGCGAGCCAGCGTTTGTTTCCCAGTCCTAAACGGAGTTGAATCCCATGCAGTTTCTGGTCCTACGAGCAAGAGTTGTTTTCTGCTTAGAAGAGTCACTATTGCGCTCCCATTGCCATACACAGTGCAAATAGCACTCGCGTCTGTTCCCAGCAAGTACAGTGTATTGGACTGAAGAGAAGCTACTGTTCTTGTCAGTTTCCTAAGCAGAGTTGAACTAGATATGCCCCGTGTGTGTAGGAAGCACAGTTCTTTTGTTCTGAGCAAGCTCACTGTTCTGGCCCTATAGGAAACACAGGAGAGTAGAAGAGTGCTGTTTTCTCAAAAGCAGAGTGTGTTTCTTGCAAGGCGAGCTAGCGTTTGTTTCCCAGTCCTAAACGGAGTTGAATCCCATGCAGTTTCTGGTCCTGCGAGCAAGAGTTGTTTTCTGCTAAGAAGAGTCACTATTGCGCTCCCATTGCCATACACAGTGCAAATAGCACTCGCGCCTGTTCCCAGCAAGTACAGTGTATTGGACTGAAGAGAAGCTACTGTTCTTGTCAGTTTCCTAAGCAGAGTTGAACTAGATATGGCCCGTGTGTGTAGGAAGCACAGTTCTTTTGTTCTGAGCAAGCTCACTGTTCTGGCCCTATAGGAAACACAGGAGAGTAGAAGAGTGCTGTTTTCTCAAAAGCAGAGTGTGTTTCTTGCAAGGCGAGCTAGCGTTTGTTTCCCAGTCCTAAACGGAGTAGAATCCCATGCAGATTCTGGTCCTACGAGCAAGAGTTGTTTTCTGCTAAGAAGAGTCACTATTGCGCTCCCATTGCCATACACAGTGCAAATAGCACTCGCGCCTGTTCCCAGCAAGTACAGTGTATTGGACTGAAGAGAAGCTACTGTTCTTGTCAGTTTCCTAAGCAGAGTTGAACTAGATATGGCCCGTGTGTGTAGGAAGCACAGTTCTTTTGTTCTGAGCAAGCTCACTGTTCTGGCCCTATAGGAAACACAGGAGAGTAGAAGAGTGCTGTTTTCTCAAAAGCAGAGTGTGTTTCTTGCAAGGCGAGCTAGCGTTTGTTTCCCAGTCCTAAACGGAGTAGAATCCCATGCAGATTCTGGTCCTACGAGCAAGAGGTGTTTCTGCTAAGAAGAGTCACTATTGCGCTCCCATTGCCATACACAGTGCAAATAGCACTCGCGTCTGTTCCCAGCAAGTACAGTGTATTGGACTGAAGAGAAGCTACTGTTCTGGTCAGTTTCCTAAGCAGAGTTGAACTAGATATGCCCCGTGTGTGTAGGAAGCACAGTTCTTTTGTTCTGAACAAGCTCATTGTTCTGGCCCTATAGGAAACACAGGAGATTAGAAGATTGCTGTTTTCTCAAAAGCAGAGTGTGTTTCTTGCAAGGCGAGCTAGCGTTTGTTTCCCAGTCCTAAACGGAGTTGAATCCCATGCAGTTTCTGGTCCTACGAGCAAGAGTTGTTTTCTGCTAAGAAGAGTCACTATTGCGCTCCCATTGCCATACACAGTGCAAATAGCACTCGCGTCTGTTCCCAGCAAGTACAGTGTATTGGACTGAAGAGAAGCTACTGTTCTGGTCAGTTTCCTAAGCAGAGTTGAACTAGATATGCCCCGTGTGTGTAGGAAGCACAGTTCTTTTGTTCTGAGCAAGCTCACTGTTCTGGCCCTATAGGAAACACAGGAGAGTAGAAGAGTGCTGTTTTCTCAAAAGCAGAGTGTGTTTCTTGCAAGGCGAGCTAGCGTTTGTTTCCCAGTCCTAAACGGAGTTGAATCCCATGCAGTTTCTGGTCCTACGAGCAAGAGTTGTTTTCTGCTAAGAAGAGTCACTATTGCGCTCCCATTGCCATACACAGTGCAAATAGCACTCGCGTCTGTTGCCAGCAAGTACAGTGTATTGGACTGAAGAGAAGCTACTGTTCTGGTCAGTTTCCTAAGCAGAGTTGAACTAGATATGCCCCGTGTGTGTAGGAAGCACAGTTCTTTTGTTCTGAGCAAGCTCACTGTTCTGGCCCTATAGGAAACACAGGAGAGTAGAAGAGTGCTGTTTTCTCAAAAGCAGAGTGTGTTTCTTGCAAGGCGAGCCAGCGTTTGTTTCCCAGTCCTAAACGGAGTTGAATCCCATGCAGTTTCTGGTCCTACGAGCAAGAGTTGTTTTCTGCTAAGAAGAGTCACTATTGCGCTCCCATTGCCATACACAGTGCAAATAGCACTCGCGTCTGTTCCCAGCAAGTACAGTGTATTGGACTGAAGAGAAGCTACTGTTCTGGTCAGTTTCCTAAGCAGAGTTGAACTAGATATGCCCCGTGTGTGTAGGAAGCACAGTTCTTTTGTTCTGAGCAAGCTCACTGTTCTGGCCCTATAGGAAACACAGGAGAGTAGAAGAGTGCTGTTTTCTCAAAAGCAGAGTGTGTTTCTTGCAAGGCGAGCTAGCGTTTGTTTCCCAGTCCTAAACGGAGTTGAATCCCATGCAGTTTCTGGTCCTACGAGCAAGAGTTGTTTTCTGCTAAGAAGAGTCACTATTGCGCTCCCATTGCCATACACAGTGCAAATAGCACTCGCGTCTGTTCCCAGCAAGTACAGTGTATTGGACTGAAGAGAAGCTACTGTTCTGGTCAGTTTCCTAAGCAGAGTTGAACTAGATATGCCCCGTGTGTGTAGGAAGCACAGTTCTTTTGTTCTGAGCAAGCTCACTGTTCTGGCCCTATAGGAAACACAGGAGAGTAGAAGAGTGCTGTTTTCTCAAAAGCAGAGTGTGTTTCTTGCAAGGCGAGCTAGCGTTTGTTTCCCAGTCCTAAACGGAGTTGAATCCCATGCAGTTTCTGGTCCTACGAGCAAGAGTTGTTTTCTGCTAAGAAGAGTCACTATTGCGCTCCCATTGCCATACACAGTGCAAATAGCACTCGCGTCTGTTCCCAGCAAGTACAGTGTATTGGACTGAAGAGAAGCTACTGTTCTGGTCAGTTTCCTAAGCAGAGTTGAACTAGATATGCCCCGTGTGTGTAGGAAGCACAGTTCTTTTGTTCTGAGCAAGCTCACTATTCTGGCCCTATAGGAAACACAGGAGAGTAGAAGAGTGCTGTTTTCTCAAAAGCAGAGTGTGTTTCTTGCAAGGCGAGCTAGCGTTTGTTTCCCAGTCCTAAACGGAGTTGAATCCCATGCAGTTTCTGGTCCTACGAGCAAGAGTTGTTTTCTGCTAAGAAGAGTCACTATTGCGCTCCCATTGCCATACACAGTGCAAATAGCACTCGCGTCTGTTCCCAGCAAGTACAGTGTATTGGACTGAAGAGAAGCTACTGTTCTTGTCAGTTTCCTAAGCAGAGTTGAACTAGATATGCCCCGTGTGTGTAGGAAGCACAGTTCTTTTGTTCTGAGCAAGCTCACTGTTCTGGCCCTATAGGAAACACAGGAGAGTAGAAGAGTGCTGTTTTCTCAAAAGCAGAGTGTGTTTCTTGCAAGGCGAGCTAGCGTTTGTTTCCCAGTCCTAAACGGAGTAGAATCCCATGCAGTTTCTGGTCCTACGAGCAAGAGTTGTTTTCTGCTAAGAAGAGTCACTATTGCGCTCCCATTGCCATACACAGTGCAAATAGCACTCGCGTCTGTTCCCAGCAAGTACAGTGTATTGGACTGAAGAGAAGCTACTGTTCTGGTCAGTTTCCTAAGCAGAGTTGAACTAGATATGCCCCGTGTGTGTAGGAAGCACAGTTCTTTTGTTCTGAGCAAGCTCACTGTTCTGGCACTATAGGAAACACAGGAGAGTAGAAGAGTGCTGTTTTCTCAAAAGCAGAGTGTGTTTCTTGCAAGGCGAGCTAGCGTTTGTTTCCTAGTCCTAAACGGAGTTGAATCCCATGCAGTTTCTGGTCCTACGAGCAAGAGTTGTTTTCTGCTAAGAAGAGTCACTATTGCGCTCCCATTGCCATACACAGTGCAAATAGCACTCGCGTCTGTTCCCAGCAAGTACAGTGTATTGGACTGAAGAGAAGCTACTGTTCTGGTCAGTTTCCTAAGCAGAGTTGAACTAGATATGCCCCGTGTGTGTAGGAAGCACAGTTCTTTTGTTCTGAGCAAGCTCACTGTTCTGGCCCTATAGGAAACACAGGAGAGTAGAAGAGTGCTGTTTTCTCAAAAGCAGAGTGTGTTTCTTGCAAGGCGAGCCAGCGTTTGTTTCCCAGTCCTAAACGGAGTTGAATCCCATGCAGTTTCTGGTCCTACGAGCAAGAGTTGTTTTCTGCTTAGAAGAGTCACTATTGCGCTCCCATTGCCATACACAGTGCAAATAGCACTCGCGTCTGTTCCCAGCAAGTACAGTGTATTGGACTGAAGAGAAGCTACTGTTCTTGTCAGTTTCCTAAGCAGAGTTGAACTAGATATGCCCCGTGTGTGTAGGAAGCACAGTTCTTTTGTTCTGAGCAAGCTCACTGTTCTGGCCGTATAGGAAACACAGGAGAGTAGAAGAGTGCTGTTTTCTCAAAAGCAGAGTGTGTTTCTTGCAAGGCGAGCTAGCGTTTGTTTCCCAGTCCTAAACGGAGTTGAATCCCATGCAGTTTCTGGTCCTACGAGCAAGAGTTGTTTTCTGCTAAGAAGAGTCACTATTGCGCTCCCATTGCCATACACAGTGCAAATAGCACTCGCGTCTGTTCCCAGCAAGTACAGTGTATTGGACTGAAGAGAAGTTACTGTTCTGGTCAGTTTCCTAAGCAGAGTTGAACTAGATATGCCCCGTGTGTGTAGGAAGCACAGTTCTTTTGTTCTGAGCAAGGTCACTGTTCTGGCCCTATAGGAAACACAGGAGAGTAGAAGAGTGCTGTTTTCTCAAAAGCAGAGTGTGTTTCTTGCAAGGCGAGCTAGCGTTTGTTTCCCAGTCCTAAACGGAGTAGAATCCCATGCAGTTTCTGGTCCTACGAGCAAGAGTTGTTTTCTGCTAAGAAGAGTCACTATTGCGCTCCCATTGCCATACACAGTGCAAACAGCACTCGCGTCTGTTCCCAGCAAGTACAGTGTATTGGACTGAAGAGAAGCTACTGTTCTTGTCAGTTTCTTAAGCAGAGTTGAACTAGATATGCCCCGTGTGTGTAGGAAGCACAGTTCTTTTGTTCTGAGCAAGCTCACTGTTCTGGCCCTATAGGAAACACAGGAGAGTAGAAGAGTGCTGTTTTCTCAAAAGCAGAGTGTGTTTCTTGCAAGGCGAGCCAGCGTTTGTTTCCCAGTCCTAAACGGAGTTGAATCCCATGCAGTTTCTGGTCCTACGAGCAAGAGTTGTTTTCTGCTAAGAAGAGTCACTATTGCGCTCCCATTGCCATACACAGTGCAAATAGCACTCGCGTCTGTTCCCAGCAAGTACAGTGTATTGGACTGAAGAGAAGCTACTGTTCTTGTCAGTTTCCTAAGCAGAGTTGAACTAGATATGCCCCGTGTGTGTAGGAAGCACAGTTCTTTTGTTCTGAGCAAGCTCACTGTTCTGGCCCTATAGGAAACACAGGAGAGTAGAAGAGTGCTGTTTTCTCAAAAGCAGAGTGTGTTTCTTGCAAGGCGAGCTAGCGTTTGTTTCCCAGTCCTAAACGGAGTTGAATCCCATGCAGTTTCTGGTCCTACGAGCAAGAGTTGTTTTCTGCTAAGAAGAGTCACTATTGCGCTCCCATTGCCATACACAGTGCAAATAGCACTCGCGTCTGTTCCCAGCAAGTACAGTGTATTGGACTGAAGAGAAGCTACTGTTCTGGTCAGTTTCCTAAGCAGAGTTGAACTAGATATGCCCCGTGTGTGTAGGAAGCACAGTTCTTTTGTTCTGAGCAAGCTCACTGTTCTGGCACTATAGGAAACACAGGAGAGTAGAAGAGTGCTGTTTTCTCAAAAGCAGAGTGTGTTTCTTGCAAGGCGAGCTAGCGTTTGTTTCCTAGTCCTAAACGGAGTTGAATCCCATGCAGTTTCTGGTCCTACGAGCAAGAGTTGTTTTCTGCTAAGAAGAGTCACTATTGCGCTCCCATTGCCATACACAGTGCAAATAGCACTCGCGTCTGTTCCCAGCAAGTACAGTGTATTGGACTGAAGAGAAGCTACTGTTCTGGTCAGTTTCCTAAGCAGAGTTGAACTAGATATGCCCCGTGTGTGTAGGAAGCACAGTTCTTTTGTTCTGAGCAAGCTCACTGTTCTGGCCCTATAGGAAACACAGGAGAGTAGAAGAGTGCTGTTTTCTCAAAAGCAGAGTGTGTTTCTTGCAAGGCGAGCCAGCGTTTGTTTCCCAGTCCTAAACGGAGTTGAATCCCATGCAGTTTCTGGTCCTACGAGCAAGAGTTGTTTTCTGCTTAGAAGAGTCACTATTGCGCTCCCATTGCCATACACAGTGCAAATAGCACTCGCGTCTGTTCCCAGCAAGTACAGTGTATTGGACTGAAGAGAAGCTACTGTTCTTGTCAGTTTCCTAAGCAGAGTTGAACTAGATATGCCCCGTGTGTGTAGGAAGCACAGTTCTTTTGTTCTGAGCAAGCTCACTGTTCTGGCCCTATAGGAAACACAGGAGAGTAGAAGAGTGCTGTTTTCTCAAAAGCAGAGTGTGTTTCTTGCAAGGCGAGCTAGCGTTTGTTTCCCAGTCCTAAACGGAGTTGAATCCCATGCAGTTTCTGGTCCTACGAGCAAGAGTTGTTTTCTGCTAAGAAGAGTCACTATTGCGCTCCCATTGCCATACACAGTGCAAATAGCACTCGCGTCTGTTCCCAGCAAGTACAGTGTATTGGACTGAAGAGAAGCTACTGTTCTGGTCAGTTTCCTAAGCAGAGTTGAACTAGATATGCCCCGTGTGTGTAGGAAGCACAGTTCTTTTGTTCTGAGCAAGCTCACTGTTCTGGCACTATAGGAAACACAGGAGAGTAGAAGAGTGCTGTTTTCTCAAAAGCAGAGTGTGTTTCTTGCAAGGCGAGCTAGCGTTTGTTTCCTAGTCCTAAACGGAGTTGAATCCCATGCAGTTTCTGGTCCTACGAGCAAGAGTTGTTTTCTGCTAAGAAGAGTCACTATTGCGCTCCCATTGCCATACACAGTGCAAATAGCACTCGCGTCTGTTCCCAGCAAGTACAGTGTATTGGACTGAAGAGAAGCTACTGTTCTGGTCAGTTTCCTAAGCAGAGTTGAACTAGATATGCCCCGTGTGTGTAGGAAGCACAGTTCTTTTGTTCTGAGCAAGCTCACTGTTCTGGCCCTATAGGAAACACAGGAGAGTAGAAGAGTGCTGTTTTCTCAAAAGCAGAGTGTGTTTCTTGCAAGGCGAGCCAGCGTTTGTTTCCCAGTCCTAAACGGAGTTGAATCCCATGCAGTTTCTGGTCCTACGAGCAAGAGTTGTTTTCTGCTTAGAAGAGTCACTATTGCGCTCCCATTGCCATACACAGTGCAAATAGCACTCGCGTCTGTTCCCAGCAAGTACAGTGTATTGGACTGAAGAGAAGCTACTGTTCTTGTCAGTTTCCTAAGCAGAGTTGAACTAGATATGCCCCGTGTGTGTAGGAAGCACAGTTCTTTTGTTCTGAGCAAGCTCACTGTTCTGGCCGTATAGGAAACACAGGAGAGTAGAAGAGTGCTGTTTTCTCAAAAGCAGAGTGTGTTTCTTGCAAGGCGAGCTAGCGTTTGTTTCCCAGTCCTAAACGGAGTTGAATCCCATGCAGTTTCTGGTCCTACGAGCAAGAGTTGTTTTCTGCTAAGAAGAGTCACTATTGCGCTCCCATTGCCATACACAGTGCAAATAGCACTCGCGTCTGTTCCCAGCAAGTACAGTGTATTGGACTGAAGAGAAGTTACTGTTCTGGTCAGTTTCCTAAGCAGAGTTGAACTAGATATGCCCCGTGTGTGTAGGAAGCACAGTTCTTTTGTTCTGAGCAAGGTCACTGTTCTGGCCCTATAGGAAACACAGGAGAGTAGAAGAGTGCTGTTTTCTCAAAAGCAGAGTGTGTTTCTTGCAAGGCGAGCTAGCGTTTGTTTCCCAGTCCTAAACGGAGTAGAATCCCATGCAGTTTCTGGTCCTACGAGCAAGAGTTGTTTTCTGCTAAGAAGAGTCACTATTGCGCTCCCATTGCCATACACAGTGCAAACAGCACTCGCGTCTGTTCCCAGCAAGTACAGTGTATTGGACTGAAGAGAAGCTACTGTTCTTGTCAGTTTCTTAAGCAGAGTTGAACTAGATATGCCCCGTGTGTGTAGGAAGCACAGTTCTTTTGTTCTGAGCAAGCTCACTGTTCTGGCCCTATAGGAAACACAGGAGAGTAGAAGAGTGCTGTTTTCTCAAAAGCAGAGTGTGTTTCTTGCAAGGCGAGCCAGCGTTTGTTTCCCAGTCCTAAACGGAGTTGAATCCCATGCAGTTTCTGGTCCTACGAGCAAGAGTTGTTTTCTGCTAAGAAGAGTCACTATTGCGCTCCCATTGCCATACACAGTGCAAATAGCACTCGCGTCTGTTCCCAGCAAGTACAGTGTATTGGACTGAAGAGAAGCTACTGTTCTTGTCAGTTTCCTAAGCAGAGTTGAACTAGATATGCCCCGTGTGTGTAGGAAGCACAGTTCTTTTGTTCTGAGCAAGCTCACTGTTCTGGCCCTATAGGAAACACAGGAGAGTAGAAGAGTGCTGTTTTCTCAAAAGCAGAGTGTGTTTCTTGCAAGGCGAGCTAGCGTTTGTTTCCCAGTCCTAAACGGAGTTGAATCCCATGCAGTTTCTGGTCCTACGAGCAAGAGTTGTTTTCTGCTAAGAAGAGTCACTATTGCGCTCCCATTGCCATACACAGTGCAAATAGCACTCGCGTCTGTTCCCAGCAAGTACAGTGTATTGGACTGAAGAGAAGCTACTGTTCTGGTCAGTTTCCTAAGCAGAGTTGAACTAGATATGCCCCGTGTGTGTAGGAAGCACAGTTCTTTTGTTCTGAGCAAGCTCACTGTTCTGGCCCTATAGGAAACACAGGAGAGTAGAAGAGTGCTGTTTTCTCAAAAGCAGAGTGTGTTTCTTGCAAGGCGAGCTAGCGTTTGTTTCCTAGTCCTAAACGGAGTTGAATCCCATGCAGTTTCTGGTCCTACGAGCAAGAGTTGTTTTCTGCTAAGAAGAGTCACTATTGCGCTCCCATTGCCATACACAGTGCAAATAGCACTCGCGTCTGTTCCCAGCAAGTACAGTGTATTGGACTGAAGAGAAGCTACTGTTCTGGTCAGTTTCCTAAGCAGAGTTGAACTAGATATGCCCCGTGTGTGTAGGAAGCACAGTTCTTTTGTTCTGAGCAAGCTCACTGTTCTGGCCCTATAGGAAACACAGGAGAGTAGAAGAGTGCTGTTTTCTCAAAAGCAGAGTGTGTTTCTTGCAAGGCGAGCCAGCGTTTGTTTCCCAGTCCTAAACGGAGTTGAATCCCATGCAGTTTCTGGTCCTACGAGCAAGAGTTGTTTTCTGCTAAGAAGAGTCACTATTGCGCTCCCATTGCCATACACAGTGCAAATAGCACTCGCGTCTGTTCCCAGCAAGTACAGTGTATTGGACTGAAGAGAAGCTACTGTTCTGGTCAGGTTCCTAAGCAGAGTTGAACTAGATATGCCCCGTGTGTGTAGGAAGCACAGTTCTTTTGTTCTGAGCAAGCTCACTGTTCTGGCACTATAGGAAACACAGGAGAGTAGAAGAGTGCTGTTTTCTCAAAAGCAGAGTGTGTTTCTTGCAAGGCGAGCTAGCGTTTGTTTCCTAGTCCTAAACGGAGTTGAATCCCATGCAGTTTCTGGTCCTACGAGCAAGAGTTGTTTTCTGCTAAGAAGAGTCACTATTGCGCTCCCATTGCCATACACAGTGCAAATAGCACTCGCGTCTGTTCCCAGCAAGTACGGTGTATTGGACTGAAGAGAAGCTACTGTTCTGGTCAGTTTCCTAAGCAGAGTTGAACTAGATATGCCCCGTGTGTGTAGGAAGCACAGTTCTTTTGTTCTGAGCAAGCTCACTGTTCTGGCCCTATAGGAAACACAGGAGAGTAGAAGAGTGCTGTTTTCTCAAAAGCAGAGTGTGTTTCTTGCAAGGCGAGCCAGCGTTTGTTTCCCAGTCCTAAACGGAGTTGAATCCCATGCAGTTTCTGGTCCTACGAGCAAGAGTTGTTTTCTGCTTAGAAGAGTCACTATTGCGCTCCCATTGCCATACACAGTGCAAATAGCACTCGCGTCTGTTCCCAGCAAGTACAGTGTATTGGACTGAAGAGAAGCTACTGTTCTGGTCAGTTTCCTAAGCAGAGTTGAACTAGATATGCCCCGTGTGTGTAGGAAGCACAGTTCTTTTGTTCTGAGCAAGCTCACTGTTCTGGCCCTATAGGAAACACAGGAGAGTAGAAGAGTGCTGTTTTCTCAAAAGCAGAGTGTGTTTCTTGCAAGGCGAGCTAGCGTTTGTTTCCCAGTCCTAAACGGAGTTGAATCCCATGCAGTTTCTGGTCCTACGAGCAAGAGTTGTTTTCTGCTAAGAAGAGTCACTATTGCGCTCCCATTGCCATACACAGTGCAAATAGCACTCGCGTCTGTTCCCAGCAAGTACAGTGTATTGGACTGAAGAGAAGCTACTGTTCTGGTCAGGTTCCTAAGCAGAGTTGAACTAGATATGCCCCGTGTGTGTAGGAAGCACAGTTCTTTTGTTCTGAGCAAGCTCACTGTTCTGGCCCTATAGGAAACACAGGAGAGTAGAAGAGTGCTGTTTTCTCAAAAGCAGAGTGTGTTTCTTGCAAGGCGAGCTAGCGTTTGTTTCCCAGTCCTAAACGGAGTAGAATCCCATGCAGTTTCTGGTCCTACGAGCAAGAGTTGTTTTCTGCTAAGAAGAGTCACTATTGCGCTCCCATTGCCATACACAGTGCAAACAGCACTCGCGTCTGTTCCCAGCAAGTACAGTGTATTGGACTGAAGAGAAGCTACTGTTCTTGTCAGTTTCTTAAGCAGAGTTGAACTAGATATGCCCCGTGTGTGTAGGAAGCACAGTTCTTTTGTTCTGAGCAAGCTCACTGTTCTGGCCCTATAGGAAACACAGGAGAGTAGAAGAGTGCTGTTTTCTCAAAAGCAGAGTGTGTTTCTTGCAAGGCGAGCCAGCGTTTGTTTCCCAGTCCTAAACGGAGTTGAATCCCATGCAGTTTCTGGTCCTACGAGCAAGAGTTGTTTTCTGCTTAGAAGAGTCACTATTGCGCTCCCATTGCCATACACAGTGCAAATAGCACTCGCGTCTGTTCCCAGCAAGTACAGTGTATTGGACTGAAGAGAAGCTACTGTTCTTGTCAGTTTCCTAAGCAGAGTTGAACTAGATATGCCCCGTGTGTGTAGGAAGCACAGTTCTTTTGTTCTGAGCAAGCTCACTGTTCTGGCCCTATAGGAAACACAGGAGAGTAGAAGAGTGCTGTTTTCTCAAAAGCAGAGTGTGTTTCTTGCAAGGCGAGCTAGCGTTTGTTTCCCAGTCCTAAACGGAGTTGAATCCCATGCAGTTTCTGGTCCTGCGAGCAAGAGTTGTTTTCTGCTAAGAAGAGTCACTATTGCGCTCCCATTGCCATACACAGTGCAAATAGCACTCGCGCCTGTTCCCAGCAAGTACAGTG
>NW_026737628.1:0-35725 GCF_949786415.1 Peromyscus eremicus | reverse complement strand
GTTCTTTTGTTCTGAGCAAGCTCACTGTTCGGACCCCATAGGAAACACAATAGAGTAGAAGAGTGCTCTTTTCTCAAAAGCAGAGTGTGTTTTTTTGTAAGGCAAGCTATCATTTGTTTCCCAGTACTAAATGGAGTTGAGTCACATCAGTTTCTGGTCCTACGAGCAAGAGTTGTTTTCTGGTATGGAAAGTCACTATTGTGCTCCCTTTGCCATACACAGTGCAGATAGCACTCGCGACTGTTCCCAGCAAGCACAGTGTATTGGACTGAATAGGAGCTACTGTTCTTGTCAGTTTCCTAAGCAGAGTTGAACTACATATGGTCCTTGTGTGTAGGAAGCACAGTTCTTATGTTCTGAGCAAGCTCACTGTTTGGACCCCTTAGGAAACACAGTAGAGTAGAAGAGTGTTCTTTTCCCTAAAGCACAGTGTGTTTCTTGTAAGGCGAGCTAGCATTTGTTTCCCAGTCATAAATGGAGTGGAATCACATGCAGTTTCTGTCCTATGAGCAAGAGTTGTTTTATGGTAAGAATAGTCACTATTGTGCTGCCATTGCCATACACAGGACAAATAGCACTGGCGTCTGTTCGCAGCAAGTACAGTGTATTGGACTGAAGAGGATCTACTGTTCTTGTTAGGTTCCTAAGCAGAATTGAACTAGATATGGCCGTGTGTGTAGGAAGCACAGTTCTTTTGTTCTGAGCAAGCTCACTGTTCGGACCCCATAGGAAACACAGTAGAGTAGAAGAGTGCTCTTTTCTCAAAAGCAGAGTGTGTTTTTTGTAAGGCAAGCTATCATTTTTTTCCCAGTCCTAAATGGAGTTGAATCACATGCAGTTTCTGGTCCTACGAGCAAGAGTTGTTTTCTGGTAAGGAAAGTCACTATTGTGCTCCCTTTGCCATACACAGTGCAAATAGCACTCGCGTCTGTTCCCAGCAAGTACAGTGTATCGGACTGAAGAGGAGCTACTGTTCTTGTCAGTTTCCTAAGCAGAGTTGAACTAGATATGGTCCATGTTTGTAAGAAGCACAGTTCTTTGTTCTGAGCAAGCTCACTGTTTGGACCCCATAGGAAACACAGTAGAGTAGAAGAGTGCTCTTTTCTCAAAAGCAGAGAGTGTTTCATGTAAGGCGAGCTAGCATTTGTTTCCCAGTCCTAAATGGAGTTGAATCACATGCAGTTTCTGGTTCTACGAGCAAGAGTTGTTTTCTGGTTAGGAAAGTCACTATTGCGCTCCCATTGCCATACACAGTGCAAATAGCACTGGCGTCTGTTCCCAGCAAGTACAGTGTATCAGACTGAAGAGGAGCTACTGTTCTTGTCAGTTTCCTAAGAAGAGTTGAACTAGATATGGCCTGTGTGTGTAGGAAGCACAGTTATTATGTTCTGAGCAAGCTCAATGTTCTGGCCCTATAGGAAACACAGTAGTGTAGAAGAGTGCTCTTTTCTCTAAAGCAGAGTGTGTTTCTTGTAAGGTGAGCTCGCGTTTGTTTCCCAGTCCTAAATGGAGTTGAGTCACATGCAGTTTTTGGTCCTACGAGCAAGAGTTGTTTTCTGGTAAGAAGAGTCACTATTGCGCTCCAAATGCCATACACAGTGCAAATAGCACTCGCGTCTGTTCCCACTAAGCACAGTATATTGGACTGAATAGGAGCTACTGTTCTTGTCAGTTTCCTAAGCAGAATTGAACTAGATAAGGACCGTGTGTGTAGGAAGCACAGTTCTTTTGTTCTGAGCAAGCTCACTGTTCGGACCCCATAGGAAACAAAATAGAGTAGAAGAGTGCTCTTTTGTCAAAAGCAGAGTGTGTTTTTTGTAAGGCAAGCTATCATTTGTTTCCCAGTACTAAATGGAGTTGAGTCACATCAGTTTCTGGTCCTATGAGCAAGAGTTGTTTTCTGGTATGGAAAGTCACTATTGCGCTCCCTTTGCCATACACAGTGCAGATAGCACTCGCGTCTGTTCCCAGCAAGCACAGTGTATTGGACTGAATAGGAGCTACTGTTCTTGTCAGTTTCCTAAGCAGAGTTGAACTACATATGGTCCTTGTGTGTAGGAAGCACAGTTCTTATGTTCTGAGCAAGCTCACTGTTTGGACCCCTTAGGAAACACAGTAGAGTAGAAGAGTGCTCTTTTCTCTAAAGCACAGTGTGTTTCTTGTAAGGCGAGCTAGCATTTGTTTCCCAGTCATAAATGGAGTGGAATCACATGCAGTTTCTGTCCTATGAGCAAGAGTTGTTTTATGGTAAGAATAGTCACTATTGTGCTGCCATTGCCATACACAGGACAAATAGCACTGGCGTCTGTTCGCAGCAAGTACAGTGTATTGGACTGAACAGGATCTACTGTTCTTGTTAGGTTCCTAAGCAGAATTGAACTAGATACGGCCGTGTGTGTAGGAAGCACAGTTCTTTTGTTCTGAGCAAGCTCACTGTTCGGACCAAATAGGAAACACAGTAGAGTAGAAGAGTGCTCTTTTCTCAGAAGCAGAGTGTGTTTTTTGTAAGGCAAGCTATCATTTTTTTCCCAGTCCTAAATGGAGTTGAATCACATGCAGTTTCTGGTCCTACGAGCAAGAGTTGTTTTCTGGTAAGGAAAGTCACTATTGTGCTCCCTTTGCCATACACAGTGCAAATAGCACTCGCGTCTGTTCCCAGCAAGTACAGTGTATCGGACTGAAGAGGAGCTACTGTTCTTGTCAGTTTCCTAAGCAGAGTTGAACTAGATATGGTCCATGTGTGTAGGAAGCACAGTTCTTTGTTCTGAGCAAGCTCACTGTTTGGACCCCATAGGAAACACAGTAGAGTAGAAGAGTGCTCTTTTCTCAAAAGCAGAGAGTGTTTCATGTAAGGCGAGCTAGCATTTGTTTCCCAGTCCTAAACGGAGTTGAATCACATGCAGTTTCTGGTCCTACGAGCAAGAGTTGTTTTCTGGTAAGGAAAGTCACTATTGCGCTCCCATTGCCATACACATTGCAAATAGCACTCGCGTCTGTTCCCAGCAAGTACAGTGTATCGGACTGAAGAGGAGCTACTGTTCTTGTCAGTTTTCTATGCAGAGTTGAACTAGATATGGCCCGTGTGTAGGAAGCACAGTTCTTTTGTTCTGAGCAAGCTCACTGTTCTGGCCCTATAATAAACACAGTAGAGTAGAAGAGTGCTCTTTTCTCTAAAGCAGATTGTGTTCCTTGTAAGGCGAGCTAGCGTTTGTTTCCCAGTCCTAAAAGGAGTTGAATCACATGCAGTTTCTGGTCCTACGAGCAAGAGTTGTTTTATGATAAGAATAGTCACTATTGCGCTGCCATTGCCATACACAGGACAAATAGCACTGGCTTCTGTTCCCAGCAGTACAGTGTATTGAAATGAAGAGGAGCTACTCTTCTTGTCAGGTTTCTAAGCAGAATTGAACTAGATATGGCTGTGTGTGTAGGAAGCACAGTTCTTTTGTTCTGAGAAAGCTCACTGTTCAGACACCATAGGAAACACAGTAGAGTAGAAGAGTGCTCTTTTCTCAAAAGCAGAGTATGTTTCTTGTAAGGTGAATTGGGTTTGTTTCCCAGACCTAAATGGAGTTGAGTCACATGCAGTTTTTTGTCCTGTGAGCAAGAGTTGTTTTCTGGTAAGACGAGTCACTATTGTGCTCCAATTGCCATACACAGTGCAAATAGCACTCGTGTCTCTTCCCAGCAAGTACAGTGTATTGGACTGAAGAGGAGCTACTGTTCTTGTCAGTGTCCTAAGCAGAGTTGAACTAGATATGGTCGATGTGTGTAGGAAGCACAGGTCTTTGTTCTGAGCAAGCTCACTGTTTGGACCCCATAGGAAACACAGTAGAGTAGAAGAGTGCTCTTTTCTCAGAAGCAGAGTGTGTTTCTTGTAAGGCGAACTAGCATTTGTTTCCCAGTCCTAAATGGCGTTGAATCACATGCAGTTTGTGTTCCTACGAGCAAGAGTTGTTTTCTGGTAAGGAGAGTCACTATTGCGCTGTCATTGCCATAAACAGTGCAAATAGCACTCGGGTCTGTTTCCAGCAAGTACAGTGTATCGGACTGAAGAGGAGCTACTGTTCTTATCAGTTTCCTAAGCAGAGTTGAACTAGATATGGTCCGTGTGTGTAGGAAGCACAGTTCTTTGTTCTGAGCAAGCTCACTGTTTGGACCCCATAGAAAACACAGTAGAGTAGAAGAGTGCTCTTTTCTCAAAAGCAGAGAGTGTTTCATGTAAGGCGAGCTAGCATTTGTTTCCCAGTCCTAAACGGAGTTGAATCACATGCAGTTTCTGGTCCTACGAGCAAGAGTTGTTTTCTGGTTAGGAAAGTCACTATTGCGCTCCCATTGCCATACACAGTGCAAATAGCACTGGCGTCTGTTCCCAGCAAGTACAGTGTATCAGACTGAAGAGGAGCAACTGTTCTTGTCAGTTTCCTAAGAAGAGTTGAACTAGATATGGCCTGTGTGTGTAGGAAGCACAGTTATTATGTTCCGAGCAAGCTCAATGTTCTGGCCCTATAGGAAACACAGTAGTGTAGAAGAGTGCTCTTTTCTCTAAAGCAGAGTGTGTTTCTTGTAAGGTGAGCTCGCGTTTGTTTCCCAGTCCTAAATGGAGTTGAGTCACATGCAGTTTTTGGTCCTACGAGCAAGAGTTGTTTTCTGGTAAGAAGAGTCACTATTGCGCTCCAAATGCCATACACAGTGCAAATAGCACTCGCGTCTGTTCCCACTAAGCACAGTGTATTGGACTGAATAGGAGCTACTGTTCTTGTCAGTTTCCTAAGCAGAATTGAACTAGATAAGGACCGTGTGTGTAGGAAGCACAGTTCTTTTGTTCTGAGCAAGCTCACTGTTCGGACCCCATAGGAAACACAGTAGAGTAGAAGAGTGTTCTTTTGTCAAAAGCAGAGTGTGTTTTTTGTAAGGCAAGCTATCATTTGTTTCCCAGTACTAAATGGAGTTGAGTCACATCAGTTTCTGGTCCTACGAGCAAGAGTTGTTTTCTGGTAAGGAAAGTCACTATTGCGCTCCCATTGCCATACACAGGGCAAATAGCACTCGCGTCTGTTCCCAGCAAGTACAGTGTATCCAACTGAAGAGGAGCTACTGTTCTTGTCAGTCTCCTAAGCGGAGTTGAACTAGATATGGTCCATGTGTGTAGGAAGCACAGTTCTTTGTTCTGAGCAAGCTCACTGTTTGGACCCCATAGGAAACACAGTAGAGTAGAAGAGTGCTCTTTTCTCAAAAGCAGAGTGTGTTTCATGTAAGGCGAGCGAGCATTTTTTTCCCAGTCCTAAACGGAGTTGAATCACATGCAGTTTCTGGTCCTACGAGCAAGAGTTGTTTTCTGGTAAGGAAAGTCACTATTGCGCTCCCATTGCCATACACAGTGCAAATAGCACTGGCGTCTGTTCCCAGCAAGTACAGTGTATCGGACTGAAGAGGAGCTACTGTTCTTGTCAGTTTTCTATGCAGAGTTGAACTAGATATGGCCCGTGTGTAGGAAGCACAGTTCTTTTGTTCTGAGCAAGCTCACTGTTCTGGCCCTATAGGAAACACAGTAGAGTAGAAGAGTGCTCTTTTCTCTAAAGCAGATTGTGTTTCTTTAAGGCGAGCTAGCGTTTGTTTCCCAGTCCTAAAAGGAGTTGAATCACATGCAGTTTCTGGTCCTACGAGCAAGAGTTGTTTTATGATAAGAATAGTCACTATTGCGCTGCCATTGCCATACACAGGACAAATAGCACTGGCTTCTGTTCCCAGCAGTACAGTGTATTGAAATGAAGAGGAGCTACTGTTCTTGTCAGGTTTCTAAGCAGAATTGAACTAGATATGGCTGTGTGTGTAGGAAGCACAGTTCTTTTTTTCTGAGAAAGCTCACTGTTCAGACCCCATAGGAAACACAGTAGAGTAGAAGAGTGCTCTTTTCTCAAAAGCAGAGTATGTTTCTTGTAAGGTGAGCTAGGGTTTGTTTCCCAGACCTAAATGGAGTTGAGTCACATGCAGTTTTTTGTCCTGTGAGCAAGAGTTGTTTTCTGGTAAGACGAGTCACTATTGTGCTCCAATTGCCATACACAGTGCAAATAGCACTCGTGTCTCTTCCCAGCAAGTACAGTGTATTGGACTGAAGAGGAGCTACTGTTCTTGTCAGTGTCCTAAGCAGAGTTGTACTAGATATGGTCGATGTGTGTAGGAAGCACAGTTCTTTGTTCTGAGCAAGCTCACTGTTTGGACCCCATAGGAAACACAGTAGAGTAGAAGAGTGCTCTTTTCTCAGAAGCAGAGTGTGTTTCTTGTAAGGCGAACTAGCATTTGTTTCCCAGTCCTAAATGGCGTTGAATCACATGCAGTTTGTGTTCCTACGAGCAAGAGTTGTTTTCTGGTAAGGAGAGTCACTATTGCGCTGTCATTGCCATAAACAGTGCAAATAGAACTCGGGTCTGTTTCCAGCAAGTACAGTGTATCGGACTGAAGAGGAGCTACTGTTCTTATCAGTTTCCTAAGCAGAGTTGAACTAGATATGGTCCGTGTGTGTAGGAAGCACAGTTCTTTGTTCTGAGCAAGCTCACTGTTTGGACCCCATAGAAAACACAGTAGAGTAGAAGAGTGCTCTTTTCTCAAAAGCAGAGAGTGTTTCATGTAAGGCGAGCTAGCATTTGTTTCCCAGTCCTAAACGGAGTTGAATCACATGCAGTTTCTGGTCCTACGAGCAAGAGTTGTTTTCTGGTTAGGAAAGTCACTATTGCGCTCCCATTGCCATACACAGTGCAAATAGCACTGGCGTCTGTTCCCAGCAAGTACAGTGTATCAGACTGAAGAGGAGCAACTGTTCTTGTCAGTTTCCTAAGAAGAGTTGAACTAGATATGGCCTGTGTGTGTAGGAAGCACAGTTATTATGTTCCGAGCAAGCTCAATGTTCTGGCCCTATAGGAAACACAGTAGTGTAGAAGAGTGCTCTTTTCTCTAAAGCAGAGTGTGTTTCTTGTAAGGTGAGCTCGCGTTTGTTTCCCAGTCCTAAATGGAGTTGAGTCACATGCAGTTTTTGATCCTACGAGCAAGAGTTGTTTTCTGGTAAGAAGAGTCACTATTGCGCTCCAAATGCCATACACAGTGCAAATAGCACTCGCGTCTGTTTCCACTAAGCACAGTGTATTGGACTGAATAGGAGCTACTGTTCTTGTCAGTTTCCTAAGCAGAATTGAACTAGATAAGGACCGTGTGTGTAGGAAGCACAGTTCTTTTTTTCTGAGCAAGCTCACTGTTCGGACCCCATAGGAAACACAGTAGAGTAGAAGAGTGCTCTTTTGTCAAAAGCAGAGTGTGTTTTTTGTAAGGCAAGCTATCATTTGTTTCCCAGTACTAAATGGAGTTGAGTCACATCAGTTTCTGGTCCTACGAGCAAGAGTTGTTTTCTGGTAAGGAAAGTCACTATTGCGCTCCCATTGCCATACACAGGGCAAATAGCACTCGCGTCTGTTCCCAGCAAGTACAGTGTATCCAACTGAAGAGGAGCTACTCTTCTTGTCAGTCTCCTAAGCGGAGTTGAACTAGATATGGTCCATGTGTGTAGGAAGCACAGTTCTTTGTTCTGAGCAAGCTCACTGTTTGGACCCCATAGGAAACACAGTAGAGTAGAAGAGTGCTCTTTTCTCAGAAGCAGAGTGTGTTTTTTATAAGACGAGCTAGCATTTGTTTCGCAGTCCTAAATGGCGTTGAATCACATGCAGTGTGTGGTCCTATGAGCAAGAGTTGTTTTCTGGTAAGGAAAGCCACTATTGCGCTCTCATTGCCATACACAGTGCAAATAGCACTCACGTCTGTTCCCAGCAAGTACAGTGTATTGGACTGAAGAGGAGCTCCTGTTCTTGTCAGTCTCCTAAGCAGAGTTGAATTAGATATGGCCCGTGTGTCTGGGAAGCACAGTTCATTTGTTCTGAGCAAGCTCACTGTTCTGGCCCTATAGGAAACACAGTAGAGTAGAAGAGTGCTCTTTTCTCAAAAACAGAGTGTGTTTCTTGTAAGGCGAGCTAGAGTTTGTTTCCCAGTCCTAAATGGAGTTGAGTCACATGCAGTTTTTTGTGCTACGAGCAAGAGTTGTTTTCTGGTAAGACGAGTCACTATTGTGCTCCAATTGCCATACACAGTACAAGTAGCACTCGCGTCTGTTCTCAGCAAGTACAGTGTATCGGACTGAAGAGGAGCTACTGTTCTTGTAAGTTTCCTAAGCAGAGTTGAACTAGATATGGCCCGTGTGTAGGAGGCACAGTTATTATGTTCTGAGCAAGCTCACTGTTCTGGCCCTATAGGAAACACAGTAGAGTAGAAGAGTGCTCTTTTCTCTAAAGCAGAGTGTGTTTCTTATAAGGTGAGCTCGCGTTTGTTTTCCAGTCCTAAATGGAGTTGAGTCACAGGGAGTTTCTGGTCCTACGATCAAGAGTTGTTTTCTGGTAAGAAGAGTCACTATTGCGCTCCAAATGCCATACACAGTGCAAATAGCACTTGCGTCTGTTCCCAGCAAGCACAGTTTATCAGACTAAATAGGAGCTACTGTTATGTCAGTTTCCTAAGCAGAGTTGAACTAGATATGGCCCATGTGTGTAGGATGCACAGTTCTTTTGTTCTGAGCAAGCTCACTGTTTGGACCCCATAGGAAACACAGTAGAGTAGAAGAGTGCTCTTTTCTCAAAAGCAGAGTGTGTTTCTTGTAAGGCGAGCTAGCATTTGTTTCCGAGTCCTAAATGGAGTGGAATCACATGCAGTTTCTGTCCTACGAGCAAGAGTTGTTTTATGGTAAGAATAGTCACTATTGCGCTGCCATTGCCATACACAGGACAAATAGCACTGGCGTCTGTTCGCAGCAAGTACAGTGAATAGGACTGAAGAGGATCTACTGTTCTTTTCAGGTTCCTAAGCAGAATTGAACTAGATATGGCCGTGTGTGTAGGAAGCACAGTTCTTTTGTTCTGAGCAAGCTCACTGTTCGGACCCCATAGAAAACACAGTAGAGTAGAAGAGTGCTCTTTTGTCAAAAGCAGAGTGTGTTTTTTGTAAGGCAAGCTATCATTTGTTTCCCAGTCCTAAATAGAGTTGAGTCACATGAAGTATCTGGTGCTACGAGCAAGAGTTGTTTTCTGGTAAGGAAAGTCACTATTGTGCTCCCTTTGCCATACACAGTGCAAATAGCACTCGCGTCTGTTCACAGCAAGTACAGTGTATCGGACTGAAGAGGAGCTACTGTTCTTGTCAGTTTCCTAAGCAGAGTTGAACTAGATATGGTCCATGTGTGTAGGAAGCACAGTTCTTTGTTCTGAGCAAGCTCACTGTTTGGACCCCATAGGAAACACAGTAGAGTAGAAGAGTGCTCTTTTCTCAAAAGCAGAGAGTGTTTCATGTAAGGCGATCTAGCATTTGTTTCCCAGTCCTAAACGGAGTTGAATCACATGCAGTTTTTGGTCCTAGGAATAAGAGTTGTTTTCTGGTAAGGAAAGTCACTATTGCGCTCCCATTGCCATACACAGGGCAAATAGCACTCGCGTCTGTTCCTAGCAAGTACAGTGTATCCGACTGAAGAGGAGCTACTGTTCTCGTCAGTCTCCTAAGCAGAGTTGAACTAGATATGGTCCATGTGTGTAGGAAGCACAGTTCTTTGTTCTGAGCAAGCTCACTGTTTGGACCCCATAGGAAACACAGTAGAGTAGAAGAGTGCTCTTTTCTCAAAAGCAGAGTGTGTTTCTTGTAATGCGAGCTAGCGTTTGTTTCCCAGTCCTAAATGGAGTTGAATCACATGCAGTTTCTGGTCCTACGAGCAAGAGTTGTTTTCTGGTAAGGAAAGTCACTATTGCGCTCCCATTGCCATACACAGGACAAATAGCACTGGCTTCTGTTCCCAGCAGTACAGCGTATTGGACTGAAGAGGAGCTACTGTTCTTGTCAGTCTCCTAAGCAGAGTTGAACTAGATATGGCCCGTGTGTCTAGGAAGCACAGTTCATTTGTTCTGAGCAAGCTCACTGTTCTGGCCCTATAGGAAACACAGTAGAGTAGAAGAGTGCTCTTTTCTCAAAAGCAGAGTGTGTTTCTTGTAAGGCGAGCTAGAGTTTGTTTTCCAGTCCTAAATGGAGTTGGGTCACATGAAGTTTTTTGTGCCACGAGCAAGAGTTGTTTTCTGGTAAGAAGAGTCACTATTGTGCTCCAATTGCCATACACAGTGCAAGTAGCACTCGCCTCTGTTCTCAGCAAGTACAGTGTATCGGACTGAAGAGGAGCTACTGTTCTTGTCAGTTTCCTAAGCAGAGTTGAACTAGATATGGCCCGTGTGTAGGAAGCACAGTTCTTTTGTTCTGAGCAAGCTCACTGTTCTGGCCCTATAGGAAACAGAGTAGAATAGAAGAGTGCTCTTTTCTCTAAAGCAGATTGTGTTTCTAGTAAGGCGAGCTAGCGTTTATTTCCCAGTCCTAAATGAAGTTGAATCACATACAGTTTCTGGTCCTACAAGCAAGAGTTGTTTTATGATAAGAATAGTCACTATTGTGCTGCCTTTGCCATACACAGGACAAATAACACTGGCGTCTGTTCCCAGCAGTACAGTGTATTGGACTGAAGAGGAGCTGCTGTTCTGGTCAGGTTCCTAAGCAGAATTGAACTAGATATGGCTGTGTGTGTAGGGAGCACAGTTCTTTTTTTCTGAGAAAGCTCACTGTTCAGACACCATAGGAAACACAGAAGAGTAGAAGAGTGCTCTTTTCTCTAAAGCAGAGTGTTTTTCTTGTAAGGCGAGCTAGCGTTTGTTTCCCAGACCTAAATGGAGTTGAGTCACATGCAGTTTTTTGTCCTACGAGCAAGAGTTGTTTTCTGGTAAGACGAGTCACTATTGTGCTCCAATTGCCATACACAGTGCAAATAGCACTCGCGTCTCTTCCCCGCAAGTACAGTGTATTGGACTGAAGAGGAGCTACTGTTCTTGTCAGTTTCCTAAGCAGAGTTGAACTACATATGGTCGATGTGTGTAGGAAGCACAGTTCTTTTGTTCTGAGCAAGCTCACTGTTCGGACCCCATAGGAAACACAGTAGAGTAGAAGAGTGCTCTTTTCTCAGAAGCAGAGTGTTTTTTGTTAGACGAGCTAGCATTTGTTTCCCAGTCCTAAATGGCGTTGAATCACATTCAGTGTGTGGTCCTATGAGCAAGAGTTGTTTTCTGGTAAGGAAAGCCACTATTGCGCTCTCATTGCCATACACAGTGCAAATAGCACTCACGTCTGTTCCCAGCAAGTACAGTGTATTGGACTGAAGAGGAGCTACTGTTCTTGTCAGTCTCCTAAGCATAGTTGAATTAGATATGGCCCGTGTGTCTAGGAAGCACAGTTCATTTGTTCTGAGCAAGCTCACTGTTCTGGCCCTATAGGAAACACAGTAGAGTAGAAGAGTGCGCTTTTCTCAAAAACAGAGTGTGTTTCTTGTAAGGCGAGCTAGTGTTTGTTTCCCAGTCCTAAATGGAGTTGAGTCACATGCAGTTTTTTGTGCTACGAGCAAGAGTTGTTTTCTGGTAAGACGAGTCACTATTGTGCTCCAATTGCCATACACAGTGCAAGTAGCACTCGCGTCTGTTCTCAGCAAGTACAGTGTATCGGACTGAGGAGGAGCTACTGTTCTTGTCAGTTTCCTAAGCAGAGTTGAACTAGATATGGCCCGTGTGTGTAGGAGGCACAGTTATTATGTACTGAGCAAGCTCACTGTTCTGGCCCTATAGGAAACACAGTAGAGTAGAAGAGTGCTCTTTTCTCTAAAGCAGAGTGTGTTTCTTATAAGGTGAGCTCACGTTTGTTTTCCAGTCCTAAATGGAGTTGAGTCACAGGCAGTTTCTGGTCCTACGATCAAGAGTTGTTTTCTGGTAAGAAGAGTCACTATTGCGCTCCAAATGCCATACACAGTGCAAATAGCTCTCGCATCTGTTCACAGCAAGCACAGTGTATCAGACTGAATAGGAGCTACTATTATGTCAGTTTCCTAAGCAGAGTTGAACTAGATATGGTCCATGTGTGTAGTAAGCACAGTTCTTTTGTTCTGAGCAGGCTCACTGTTTGGACCCCATAGGAAACACAGTGGAGTAGAAGAGTGCTCTTTTCTCAAAAGCAGAGTGTGTTTCTTGTAAGGCGAGCTAGCGTTTGTTTCCCAGTTTTAAATGGAGTTGAATCACATGCAGTTTCTATTCCTATGAGCAAGAGTTGTTTTCTGGTAAGAAGAGTCACTATAACGCTCCCATTGGCATACACAGGACAAATAGGACTCGCGTTTGTTCCCAGCAAGTACAGTGTATTGGACTGAATAGGAACTACTGTTCTTGTCAGTTTCCTAAGCAGAGTTGAACTACATATGGTCCGTGTGTGTAGGAAGCACAGTTCTTTTGTTCTGAGCAAGCTCACTGTTTGGACCCCATAGGAAACACAGTAGAGTAGAAGAGTGCTCTTTTCTCAAAAGCAGAGTGTGTTTCTTGTAATGCGAGCTAGCGTTTGTTTCCCAGTCCTAAATGGAGTTGAATCACATGCAGTTTCTGGTCCTACGAGCAAGAGTTGTTTTCTGGTAAGGAAAGTCACTATTGCGCTCCCATTGCCATACACAGGACAAATAGCACTCGCGTCTGTTCCCAGCAAGTACAGTGTATCGGACTGAAGAGGAGCTACTGTTCTTGTCAGTTTCCTAAGCAGAGTTGAACTAGATATGGCCCGTGTGTAGGAAGCACAGTTCTTTTTTTCTGAGCAAGCTCACTGTTCTGGCCCTATAGGAAACACAGTAGAGTAGAAGAGTGCTCTTTTCTCTAAAGCAGATTGTGTTTCTTGTAAGGCGAGCTAGCGTTTGTTTCCCAGTCTTAAAAGGAGTTGAATCACATGCAGTTTCTGGTCCTATGAGCAAGAGTTGTTTTATGATAAGAATAGTCACTATTGCGCTGTCATTGCCATACACAGGACAAATAGCACTGGCTTCTGTTCCCAGCAGTACAGTGTATTGGACTGAATAGGAGCTACTGTACTTGTCAGTTTCCTAAGCAGAATTGAACTAGATATGGCTGCGTGCATAGGAAGCACAGTTCTTTTGTTCTGAGCAAGCTCACTGTTCGGACACCATAGGAAACACAGTAGAGAAGAAGAGTGGTCTTTTCTCAAAAGCAGAGTGTGTTTCTTGTAAGGTGAGCTAGCGTTTGTTTCCCAGACACTAAATGGAGTTGTGTCACATGGAGTTTTTTGTCCTACGAGCAAGAGTTGTTTTCTGGTAAGACGAGTCACTATTGTGCTCCAATTGCCATACACAGTGCAAATAGCACTCGCGTCTCTTTCCTGCAAGTACAGTGTATTGGACTGAAGAGGAGCTACTGTTCTTGTCAGTTTCCTAAGCAGAGTTAAACTAGATATGGTCGATGTGTGTAGAAAGCACAGTTCTTTTGTTCTGAGCAAGTTCAGTGTTCGGACTCCATAGGAAACACAGTAGAGTAGAAAAGTGCTCTTTTCTCAAAAGCAGAGAGTGTTTCATGTAAGGCGAGCTAGCATTTGTTTCCCAGTCCTAAACGGAGTTGAATCACATGCAGTTTTTTGTCCTACGAGCAAGAGTTGTTTTCTGGTAAGACGAGTCACTATTGTGCTCCAATTGCCTTACACAGTGCAAATAGCACTCGTGTCTCTTCCCAGCAAGTACAGTGTATTGGACTGAAGAGGAGCTACTGTTCTTGTCAGTGTCCTAAGCAGAGTTGAACTAGATATGGTCGATGTGTGTAGGAAGCACAGTTCTTTGTTCTGAGCAAGCTCACTGTTTGGACCCCATAGGAAACACAGTAGAGTAGAAGAGTGCTCTTTTCTCAGAAGCAGAGTGTGTTTCTTGTAAGGCGAGCTAGCATTTGTTTCCCAGTCCTAAATGGCGTTGAATCACATGCAGTTTGTGTTCCTACGAGCAAGAGTTTTTTTCTGGTAAGGAGAGTCACTATTGCGCTGTCATTGCCATAAACAGTGCAAATAGCACTCGCGTCTGTTTCCAGCAAGTACAGTGTATCGGACTGAAGAGGAGCTACTGTTCTTATCAGTTTCCTAAGCAGAATTGAACTAGATAAGGACCGTGTGTGTAGGAAGCACAGTTCTTTTGTTCTGAGCAAGCTCACTGTTCGGACCCCATAGGAAACACAGTAGAGTAGAAGAGTGCTCTTTTGTCAAAAGCAGAGTGTGTTTTTTGTAAGGCAAGCTATCATTTGTTTCCCAGTACTAAATGGAGTTGAGTCACATCAGTTTCTGGTCCTACGAGCAAGAGTTGTTTTCTGGTAAGGAAAGTCACTATTGCGCTCCCATTGCCATACACAGGGCAAATAGCACTCGCGTCTGTTCCCAGCAAGTACAGTGTATCCAACTGAAGAGGAGCTACTGTTCTTGTCAGTCTCCTAAGCGGAGTTGAACTAGATATGGTCCATGTGTGTAGGAAGCACAGTTCTTTGTTCTGAGCAAGCTCACTGTTTGGACCCCATAGGAAACACAGTAGAGTAGAAGAGTGCTCTTTTCTCAAAAGCAGAGTGTGTTTCATGTAAGGCGAGCGAGCATTTTTTTCCCAGTCCTAAACGGAGTTGAATCACATGCAGTTTCTGGTCCTACGAGCAAGAGTTGTTTTCTGGTAAGGAAAGTCACTATTGCGCTCCCATTGCCATACACAGTGCAAATAGCACTGGCGTCTGTTCCCAGCAAGTACAGTGTATTGGACTGAAGAGGATCTACTGTTCTTGTCAGGTTCCTTAGCAGAATTGAACTAGATATGGCCGTGTGTGTAGGAAGCACAGTTCTTTTGTTCTGAGCAAGCTCACTGTTCTGACCCCATAGGAAACACAGTAGAGTAGAAGAGTGCTCTTTTCTCAAAAGCAGAGAGTGTTTCATGTAAGGCGAGCTTGCATTTGTTTCCCAGTCCTAAACGGAGTTGAATCACATGCAGTTTCTTGTCCTACGAGCAAGAGTTGTTTTATGATAAGAATAGTCACTATTGTGCTGCCATTGCAATACACAGGACAAATAGCACTGGCGTCTGTTCCCAGCAGTACAGTGTATTGGACTGAAGAGGAGCTACTGTTCTTGTCAGGTTCCTAAGCAGAATTGAACTAGATATGGCTGTGTGTGTAGGAAGCACAGTTCTTTTGTTCTGAGAAAGCTCATTGTTCGGACCCCATAGGAAACACAGTAGAGTAGAAGAGTGCTCTTTTCTCTAAAGCAGAGTGTGTTTCTTGTAAGGCCTGCTAGCGTTTGTTTCCTAGAACTAAATGGAGTTGAGTCACATGCAGTTTTTTTGCCTACGAGCAAGAGTTGTTTTCTGGTTAGACGAGTCACTATTGTGCTCCAATTGCCATACACAGTGCAAATAGCACTCTCGTCTCTTCCTCGCAAGTACAGTGTATTGGACTGAAGAGGAGCTACTGTTCTTGTCAGTTTTCTAAGCAGAGTTGAACTAGATATGGTCGATGTGTGTAGGAAGCACAGATCTTTTGTTCTGAGCAAGCTCACTGTTTGGACCCCATAGGAAACACAGTAGAGTAGAAGAGTGCTCTTTTCTCAGAAGCAGAGTGTGTTTCTTGTAAGGCGAGCTAGCATTTGTTTCCCAGTCCTAATTGGCGTTGAATCACATGCAGTGTGTGGTCCTACGTGCAAGAGTTGTTTTCTGGTAAGGAAAGCAACTATTGCGCTCTCATTGCCATACACAGTGCAAATAGCACTCGCGTCTGTTCCTAGCAAGTACAAAAACAAGTGTTTCTTGTAAGGCGAGCTAGAGTTTGTTTCCCAGTCCTAAATGGAGTTGAGTCACATGCAGTTTTTTGTCCTACGAGCAAGAGTTGTTTTCTGGTAAGACGAGTCACTATTGTGCTCCAATTGCCATACACAGTGCAAGTAGCACTCGCGTCTGTTCTCAGCAAGTACAGTGTATCGGAATGAAGAGGAGCTACTGTTCTTGTCAGTTTCCTAAGCAGAGTTGAACTAGATATGGCCCGTGTGTGTAGGAGGCACAGTTATTATGTTCTGAGCAAGCTCACTGTTCTGGCCCTGTAGGAAACACAGTAGAGTAGAAGAGTGCTCTTTTCTCTAAAGCAGAGTGTGTTTCTTGTAAGGCGAGCTCGCGTTTGTTTCCCAGTCCTAAATGGAGTTGAGTCACAGGCAGTTTTTGGGCCTACGAGAAAGAGTTGTTTTCTGGTAAGAAGAGTCACTATTGCGCTCTAAATGCCATACACAGTGCAAATAGCACTCGCGTCTGTTCCCAGCAAGCACAGTGTATTGGACTGAATAGGAGCTACTGTTCTTGTCAGTTTCCTAAGCAGAGTTGAACTAGATATGGTCCATGTGTGTAGGAAGCACATTTCTTTTGTTCTGAGCAAGCTCACTGTTTGGACCACATAAGAAACACAGTAGAGTAGAAGAGTGCTCTTTTCTCAAAAGAAGAGTGTGTTTCTTGTAAGGCGAGCTAGCGTTTGTTTCCCAGTCCTAAATGGAGTTGAATCACATGCAGTTTCTGGTCCTACGAACAAGAGTTGTTTTCTGGTAAGGAAAGTCACTATTGCGCTCCCATTGCCATGCACAGGGCAAATAGCACTCGCGTCTTTTCCCAGCAAGTACAGTGTATTGGACTGAATAGGAGCTAATGTTCTTGTCAGTTTCCTAAGCAGAGTTGAACTACATATGGTCCTTGTGTGTAGGAAGCACAGTTCTTTTGTTCTGTGCAAGCTCACTGTTTGGACCCCATAGGAAACACAGCAGAGTAGAAGAGTGCTCTTTTCTCTAAAGCAGAGTGTGTTTCTTGTAAGGCGAGCTAGCGTTTGTTTCCCAGTCCTAAATAGAGTTGAATCACATGCAGTTTCTGTCCTAAGAGCAAGAGTTGTTTTATGGTAACAACAGTCACTATTGTGCTGCCATTGCCATACACTGGACAAATAGCACTAGCGTCTGTTTGCAGCAAGTACAGTGTATTGGACTGAAGAGGATCTACGGTTCTTGTCAGGTTCCTAAGCAGAATTGAACTAGATATGGCCGTGTGTGTAGGAAGCACAGTTCTTTTGTTCTGAGCAAGCTCACTGTTCGGACCCCATAGGAAACACAGTAGAGTAGAAGAGTGCTCTTTTCTCAAAAGCAGAGTGTGTTTTTTGTAAGGCAAGCTATCATTTGTTTCCCAGTCCTAAATGGAGTTGAATCACATGCAATTTCTGGTCCTACGAGCAAGAGTTGTTTTCTGGTAAGGAAAGTCACTATTGTGCTCCCTTTGCCAAACACAGTGCAAATAGAACTCGCGTCTGTTCCCAGCAAGTACAGTGTATCGGACTGAAGAGGAGCTACTGTTCTTGTCAGTTTCCTAAGCAGAGTTGAACTAGATATGGTCCATGTGTGTAGGAAGCACAGTTCTTAGTTCTGAGCAAGCTCACTGTTTAGACCCCATAGGAAACACAGTAGAGTAGAAGAGTGCTCTTTTCTCAAAAGCAGCGAGTGTTTCATGTAAGGCCAGCTAGCATTTGTTTCCCAGTCCTAAACGGAGTTGAATCACATGCAGTTTCTGGTCCTACGATCAAGAGTTGTTTTCTAGTAAGGAAAGTCACTATTGCCCTCCCATTGCCATACACAGTGCAAATAGCACTGGCGTCTGTTCCCAGCAAGTACAGTGTATCGGACTGAAGAGGATCTACTGTTCTTGTCAGGTTCCTAAGCAGAACTGAACTAGATATGGCTGTGTGTGTAGGAAGCACAGTTCATTTGTTCTGAGAAAGCTCATTGTTCGGTCCCCATAGGAAACACAGTAGAGTAGAAGAGTGCTCTTTTCCCTAAAGCAGAGTGTGTTTCTTGTAAGGCCTGCTAGCGTTTGTTTCCTAGAACTAAATGGAGTTGAGTCACATGCAGTTTTTTTGCCTACGAGCAAGAGTTGTTTTCTGGTAAGACGAGTCACTATTGTGCTCCAATTGCCATACACAGTGCAAATAGCACTCTCGTCTCTTCCCCGCAAGTACAGTGTATTGGACTGAAGAGGAGCTACTGTTCTTGTCAGTTTCCTAAGCAGAGTTGAACTAGATATGGTCGATGTGTGTAGGAAGCACAGATCTTTTGTTCTGAGCAAGCTCACTGTTTGGACCCCATAGGAAACACAGTAGAGTAGAAGAGTGCTCTTTTCTCAGAAGCAGATTATGTTTCTTGTAAGGCGAGCTAGCATTTGTTTCCAAGTCCTAATTGGCGTTGAATCACATGCAGTGTGTGGTCCTACGTGCAAGAGTTGTTTTCTGGTAAGGAAAGCAACTATTGCGCTCTCATTGCCATACACAGTGCAAATAGCACTCGCGTCTGTTCCTAGCAAGTACAGTGTATTGGACTGAAGAGGAGCTACTGTTCTTGTCAGTCTCCTAAGCAGAGTTGAACTAGATATGGCCCGTGTGTCGAGGAAGCACAGTTCATTTGTTCTGAGCAAGCTCACTGTTCTGGCCCTATAGGAAACACAGTAGAGTAGAAGAGTGCTCTTTTCTCAAAAACAGAGTGTGTTTCTTGTAAGGCGAGCTAGAGTTTGTTTCCCAGTCTTAAATGGAGTTGAGTCACATGCAGTTTTTTGTCCTACGAGCAAGAGTTGTTTTCTGGTAAGACGAGTCACTATTGTGCTCCAATTGCCATACACAGTGCAAGTAGCACTCGCGTCTGTTCTCAGCAAGTACAGTGTATCGGAATGAAGAGGAGCTACTGTTCTTGTCAGTTTCCTAAGCAGAGTTGAACTAGATATCGCCCGTGTGTGTAGGAGGCACAGTTATTATGTTCTGAGCAAGCTCACTGTTCTGGCCCTGTAGGAAACACAGTAGAGTAGAAGAGTGCTCTTTTCTCTAAAGCAGAGTGTGTTTCTTGTAAGGCGAGCTCGCGTTTGTTTCCCAGTCCTAAATGGAGTTGAGTCACAGGCAGTTTTTGGGCCTACGAGCAAGAGTTGTTTTCTGGTAAGAAGAGTCACTATTGCGCTCTAAATGCCATACACAGTGCAAATAGCACTCGCGTCTGTTCCCAGCAAGCACAGTGTATTGGACTGAATAGGAGCTACTGTTCTTGTCAGTTTCCTAAGCAGAGTTGAACTAGATATGGTCCATGTGTGTAGGAATTACAGTTCTTTTGTTCTGAGTAAGCTCACTGTTTGGACCCTGTAGGAAACACAGTAGAGTAGAAGAGTGCTCTTTTCTCAAAAGCAGAATGTGTTTCTTGTAAGGCGAGCTAGCGTTTGTTTCCCAGTCCTAAATGGAGTTGAATCACATGCAGTTTCTGGTCCTATGAGCAAGAGATGTTTTATGGTAAGGAAAGTCACTATTGCGCTCCCATTGCCATACACAGTGCAAATAGCACTCGCGTCTGTTCCCAGCAAGTACAGTGTATCGGACTGAAGAGGAGCTACTGTTCTTGTCAGTTTCCTAAGCAGAGTTAAACTAGATAAGGACCGTGTGTGTAGAAAGCACAGTTCTTATGTTCTGAGCAAGCTCACTGTTCTGGCCCTATAGGAAACACAGTAGAGTAGAAGAGTGCTCTTTTCTCAAAAGCAGAGTGTGTTTCTTATAAGGCGAGCAAGCATTTGTTTTGCAGTCTTAAATGGAGTTGAATCACATGCAGTTTCTGGTCCTACGAGCAAGAGTTGTTTTCTGGTAAGGAAAGTCACTATTGCGCTCCCATTGCCATACACAGGGCAAATAGCACTCGTGTCTGTTCCCAGCAAGTACAGTGTATTGGACTGAAGAGGAGCTACTGTTCTTGTCAGTTTCCTAAGCAGAGTTGAACTACATATGGTCCTTGTGTGTAGGAAGCACAGTTCTTTTGTTCTGAGCAAGCTCACTGTTTGGACCCCATAGGAAACACAGTAGAGTAGAAGATTGCTCTTTTCTCTAAAGCAGAGTGTGTTTCTTGTAAGGTGAGCTAGCGTTTGTTTCCCAGTCCTAAATGGAGTGGAATCACATGCAGTTTCTGTCCTACGAGCAAGAGTTGTTTTATGGTAAGAATAGTCACTGTTGTGCTGCCATTGCCATACACAGGACAAATAGCACTGGCGTCTGTTCCCAGCAAGTACAGTGTATTGGACTGAAGAGGATCTACTGTTCTTGTCAGGTTCCTAAGCAGAATTGAACTAGATATGGCCGTGTGTGTAGGAAGCACAGTTCTTTTGTTCTGAGCAAGCTCACTGTTCTGACCCCATAGGAAACACAGTAGAGTAGAAGAGTGCTCTTTTCTCAAAAGCAGAGTGTGTTTCATGTAAGGCGAGCTTGCATTTGTTTCCCAGTCCTAAACGGAGTTGAATCACATGCAGTTTCTTGTCCTACGAGCAAGATTTGTTTTATGATAAGAATAGTCACTATTGTGCTGCCATTGCAATACACAGGACAAATAGCACTGGCGTCTGTTCCCAGCAGTACAGTGTATTGGACTGAAGAGGAGCTACTGTTCTTGTCAGGTTCCTAAGCAGAATTGAACTAGATATGGCTGTGTGTGTAGGAAGCACAGTTCTTTTGTTCTGAGAAAGCTCATTGTTCGGACCCCATAGGAAACACAGCAGAGTAGAAGAGTGCTCTTTTCTCTAAAGCAGAGTGTGTTTCTTGTAAGGCCTGCTAGCGTTTGTTTCCTAGAACTAAATGGAGTTGAGTCACATGCAGTTTTTTTGCCTACGAGCAAGAGTTGTTTTCTGGTAAGACGAGTCACTATTGTGCTCCAATTGCCATACACAGTGCAAATAGCACTCTCGTCTCTTCCCCGCAAGTACAGTGTATTGGACTGAAGAGGAGCTACTGTTCTTGTCAGTTTTCTAAGCAGAGTTGAACTAGATATGGTCGATGTGTGTAGGAAGCACAGATCTTTTGTTCTGAGCAAGCTCACTGTTTGGACCCCATAGGAAACACAGTAGAGTAGAAGAGTGCTCTTTTCTCAGAAGCAGAGTGTGTTTCTTGTAAGGCGAGCTAGCATTTGTTTCCAAGTCCTAATTGGCGTTGAATCACATGCAGTGTGTGGTCCTACGTGCAAGAGTTGTTTTCTGGTAAGGAAAGCAACTATTGCGCTCTCATTGCCATACACAGTGCAAATAGCACTCGCGTCTGTTCCTAGCAAGTACAGTGTATTGGACTGAAGAGGAGCTACTGTTCTTGTCAGTTTCCTAAGCAGAGTTGAACTAGATATGGCCCGTGTGTCGAGGAAGCACAGTTCATTTGTTCTGAGCAAGCTCACTGTTCTGGCCCTATAGGAAACACAGTAGAGTAGAAGAGTGCTCTTTTCTCAAAAACAGAGTGTGTTTCTTGTAAGGCGAGCTAGAGTTTGTTTCCCAGTCCTAAATGGAGTTGAGTCACATGCAGATTTTGTCCTACGAGCAAGAGTTGTTTTCTGGTAAGACGAGTCACTATTGTTCTCCAATTGCCATACACAGTGCAAGTAGCACTCGCGTCTGTTCTCAGCAAGTACAGTGTATCGGAATGAAGAGGAGCTACTGTTCTTGTCAGTTTCCTAAGCAGAGTTGAACTAGATATGGCCCGTGTGTGTAGGAGGCACAGTTATTATGTTCTGAGCAAGCTCACTGTTCTGGCCCTGTAGGAAACACAGTAGAGTAGAAGAGTGCTCTTTTCTCTAAAGCAGAGTGTGTTTCTTGTAAGGCGAGCTCGCGTTTGTTTCCCAGTCCTAAATGGAGTTGAGTCACAGGCAGTTTTTGGGCCTACGAGCAAGAGTTGTTTTCTGGTAAGAAGAGTCACTATTGTTCTCCAAATGCCATACACAGTGCAAATAGCACTCGCGTCTGTTCCCAGCAAGCACAGTGTATTGGACTGAATAGGAGCTACTGTTCTTGTCAGTTTCCTAAGCAGAGTTGAACTAGATATGGTCCATGTGTGTAGGAATTACAGTTCTTTTGTTCTGAGTAAGCTCACTGTTTGGACCCTGTAGGAAACGCAGTAGAGTAGAAGAGTGCTCTTTTCTCAAAAGCAGAATGTGTTTCTTGTAAGGCGAGCTAGCGTTTGTTTCCCAGTCCTAAATGGAGTTGAATCACATGCAGTTTCTGGTCCTATGAGCAAGAGTTGTTTTATGGTAAGGAAAGTCACTATTGCGCTCCCATTGCCATACACAGTGCAAATAGCACTCGCGTCTGTTCCCACCAAGTACAGTGTATCGGACTGAAGAGGAGCTACTGTTCTTGTCAGTTTCCTAAGCAGAGTTAAACTAGATAAGGACCGTGTGTGTAGAAAGCACAGTTCTTATGTTCTGAGCAAGCTCACTGTTCTGGCCCTATAGGAAACACAGTAGAGTAGAAGAGTGCTCTTTTCTCAAAAGCAGAGTGTGTTTCTTATAAGGCGAGCAAGCGTTTGTTTTGCAGTCTTAAATGGAGTTGAATCACATGCAGTTTCTGGTCCTACGAGCAAGAGTTGTTTTCTGGTAAGGAAAGTCACTATTGCGCTCCCATTGCCATACACAGGGCAAATAGCACTCGTGTCTGTTCCCAGCAAGTACAGTGTATTGGACTGAAGAGGAGCTACTGTTCTTGTCAGTTTCCTAAGCAGAGTTGAACTACATATGGTCCTTGTGTGTAGGAAGCACAGTTCTTTTGTTCTGAGCAAGCTCACTGTTTGGACCCCATAGGAAACACAGTAGAGTAGAAGATTGCTCTTTTCTCTAAAGCAGAGTGTGTTTCTTGTAAGGTGAGCTAGCGTTTGTTTCCCAGTCCTAAATGGAGTGGAATCACATGCAGTTTCTGTCCTACGAGCAAGAGTTGTTTTATGGTAAGAATAGTCACTGTTGTGCTGCCATTGCCATACACAGGACAAATAGCACTGGCGTCTGTTCCCAGCAAGTACAGTGTATTGGACTGAAGAGGATCTACTGTTCTTGTCAGGTTCCTAAGCAGAATTGAACTAGATATGGCCGTGTGTGTAGGAAGCACAGTTCTTTTGTTCTGAGCAAGCTCACTGTTCTGACCCCATAGGAAACACAGTAGAGTAGAAGAGTGCTCTTTTCTCAAAAGCAGAGTGTGTTTCATGTAAGGCGAGCTTGCATTTGTTTCCCAGTCCTAAACGGAGTTGAATCACATGCAGTTTCTTGTCCTACGAGCAAGATTTGTTTTATGATAAGAATAGTCACTATTGTGCTGCCATTGCAATACACAGGACAAATAGCACTGGCGTCTGTTCCCAGCAGTACAGTGTATTGGACTGAAGAGGAGCTACTGTTCTTGTCAGGTTCCTAAGCAGAATTGAACTAGATATGGCTGTGTATGTAGGAAGCACAGTTCTTTTGTTCTGAGAAAGCTCATTGTTCGGACCCCATAGGAAACACAGCAGAGTAGAAGAGTGCTCTTTTCTCTAAAGCAGAGTGTGTTTCTTGTAAGGCCTGCTAGCGTTTGTTTCCTAGAACTAAATGGAGTTGAGTCACATGCAGTTTTTTTGCCTACGAGCAAGAGTTGTTTTCTGGTAAGACGAGTCACTATTGTGCTCCAATTGCCATACACAGTGCAAATAGCACTCTCGTCTCTTCCCCGCAAGTACAGTGTATTGGACTGAAGAGGAGCTACTGTTCTTGTCAGTTTTCTAAGCAGAGTTGAACTAGATATGGTCGATGTGTGTAGGAAGCACAGATCTTTTGTTCTGAGCAAGCTCACTGTTTGGACCCCATAGGAAACACAGTAGAGTAGAAGAGTGCTCTTTTCTCAGAAGCAGAGTGTGTTTCTTGTAAGGCGAGCTAGCATTTGTTTCCCAGTCCTAATTGGCGTTGAATCACATGCAGTGTGTGGTCCTACGTGCAAGAGTTGTTTTCTGGTAAGGAAAGCAACTATTGCGCTCTCATTGCCATACACAGTGCAAATAGCACTCGCGTCTGTTCCTAGCAAGTACAGTGTATTGGACTGAAGAGGAGCTACTGTTCTTGTCAGTTTCCTAAGCAGAGTTGAACTAGATATGGCCCGTGTGTCGAGGAAGCACAATTCATTTGTTCTGAGCAAGCTCACTGTTCTGGCCCTATAGGAAACACAGTAGAGTAGAAGAGTGCTCTTTTCTCAAAAACAGAGTGTGTTTCTTGTAAGGCGAGCTAGAGTTTGTTTCCCAGTCCTAAATGGAGTTGAGTCACATGCAGATTTTGTCCTACGAGCAAGAGTTGTTTTCTGGTAAGACGAGTCACTATTGTGCTCCAATTGCCATACACAGTGCAAGTAGCACTCGCGTCTGTTCTCAGCAAGTACAGTGTATCGGAATGAAGAGGAGCTACTGTTCTTGTCAGTTTCCTAAGCAGAGTTGAACTAGATATGGCCCGTGTGTGTAGGAGGCACAGTTATTATGTTCTGAGCAAGCTCACTGTTCTGGCCCTGTAGGAAACACAGTAGAGTAGAAGAGTGCTCTTTTCTCTAAAGCAGAGTGTGTTTCTTGTAAGGCGAGCTCGCGTTTGTTTCCCAGTCCTAAATGGAGTTGAGTCACAGGCAGTTTTTGGGCCTACGAGCAAGAGTTGTTTTCTGGTAAGAAGAGTCACTATTGCGCTCCAAATGCCATACACAGTGCAAATAGCACTCGCGTCTGTTCCCAGCAAGCACAGTGTATTGGACTGAATAGGAGCTACTGTTCTTGTCAGTTTCCTAAGCAGAGTTGAACTAGATATGGTCCATGTGTGTAGGAATTACAGTTCTTTTGTTCTGAGTAAGCTCACTGTTTGGACCCTGTAGGAAACGCAGTAGAGTAGAAGAGTGCTCTTTTCTCAAAAGCAGAATGTGTTTCTTGTAAGGCGAGCTAGCGTTTGTTTCCCAGTCCTAAATGGAGTTGAATCACATGCAGTTTCTGGTCCTATGAGCAAGAGTTGTTTTATGGTAAGGAAAGTCACTATTGCGCTCCCATTGCCATACACAGTGCAAATAGCACTCGCGTCGGTTCCCAGCAAGTACAGTGTATCGGATTGAAGAGGAGCTACTGTTCTTGTCAGTTTCCTAAGCAGAGTTAAACTAGATAAGGACCGTGTGTGTAGAAAGCACAGTTCTTATGTTCTGAGCAAGCTCACTGTTCTGGCCCTATAGGAAACACAGTAGAGTAGAAGAGTGCTCTTTTCTCAAAAGCAGAGTGTGTTTCTTATAAGGCGAGCAAGCGTTTGTTTTGCAGTCTTAAATGGAGTTGAATCACATGCAGTTTCTGGTCCTACGAGCAAGAGTTGTTTTCTGGTAAGGAAAGTCACTATTGCGTTCCCATTGCCATACACAGGGCAAATAGCACTCGTGTCTGTTCCCAGCAAGTACAGTGTATTGGACTGAAGAGGAGCTACTGTTCTTGTCAGTTTCCTAAGCAGAGTTGAACTACATATGGTCCTTGTGTGTAGGAAGCACAGTTCTTTTGTTCTGAGCAAGCTCACTGTTTGGACCCCATAGGAAACACAGTAGAGTAGAAGATTGCTCTTTTCTCTAAAGCAGAGTGTGTTTCTTGTAAGGTGAGCTAGCGTTTGTTTCCCAGTCTTAAATGGAGTGGAATCACATGCAGTTTCTGTCCTACGAGCAAGAGTTGTTTTATGGTAAGAATAGTCACTGTTGTGCTGCCATTGCCATACACAGGACAAATAGCACTGGCGTCTGTTCCCAGCAAGTACAGTGTATTGGACTGAAGAGGATCTACTGTTCTTGTCAGGTTCCTAAGCAGAATTGAACTAGATATGGCCGTGTGTGTAGGAAGCACAGTTCTTTTGTTCTGAGCAAGCTCACTGTTCTGGCCCTATAGGAAACACAGTAGAGTAGAAGAGTGCTCTTTTCTCAAAAACAGAGTGTGTTTCTTGTAAGGCGAGCTAGAGTTTGTTTCCCAGTCCTAAATGGAGTTGAGTCACATGCAGTTTTTTGTCCTACGAGCAAGAGTTGTTTTCTGGTAAGACGAGTCACTATTGTGCTCCAATTGCCATACACAGTGCAAGTAGCACTCGCGTCTGTTCTCAGCAAGTACAGTGTATCGGAATGAAGAAGACCTACTGTTCTTGTCAGTTTCCTAAGCAGAGTTGAACTAGATATGGCCCGTGTGTGTAGGAGGCACAGTTATTATGTTCTGAGCAAGCTCACTGTTCTGGCCCTGTAGGAAACACAGTAGAGTAGAAGAGTGCTCTTTTCTCTAAAGCAGAGTGTGTTTCTTGTAAGGCGAGTTCGCGTTTGTTTCCCAGTCCTAAATGGAGTTGAGTCACAGGCAGTTTTTGGGCCTACGAGCAAGAGTTGTTTTCTGGTAAGAAGAGTCACTATTGCGCTCTAAATGCCATACACAGTGCAAAGAGCACTCGCGTCTGTTCCCAGCAAGCACAGTGTATTGGACTGAATAGGAGCTACTGTTCTTGTCAGTTTCCTAAGCAGAGTTGAACTAGATATGGTCCATGTGTGTAGGAATTACAGTTCTTTTGTTCTGAGTAAGCTCACTGTTTGGACCCTGTAGGAAACGCAGTAGAGTAGAAGAGTGCTCTTTTCTCAAAAGCAGAATGTGTTTCTTGTAAGGCGAGCTAGCGTTTGTTTCCCAGTCCTAAATGGAGTTGAATCACATGCAGTTTCTGGTCCTATGAGCAAGAGTTGTTTTATGGTAAGGAAAGTCACTATTGCGCTCCCATTGCCATACACAGTGCAAATAGCACTCGCGTCGGTTCCCAGCAAGTACAGTGTATCGGATTGAAGAGGAGCTACTGTTCTTGTCAGTTTCCTAAGCAGAGTTAAACTAGATAAGGACCGTGTGTGTAGAAAGCACAGTTCTTATGTTCTGAGCAAGCTCACTGTTCTGGCCCTATAGGAAACACAGTAGAGTAGAAGAGTGCTCTTTTCTCAAAAGCAGAGTGTGTTTCTTATAAGGCGAGCAAGCGTTTGTTTTGCAGTCTTAAATGGAGTTGAATCACATGCAGTTTCTGGTCCTACGAGCAACAGTTGTTTTCTGGTAAGGAAAGTCACTATTGCGTTCCCATTGCCATACACAGGGCAAATAGCACTCGTGTCTGTTCCCAGCAAGTACAGTGTATTGGACTGAAGAGGAGCTACTGTTCTTGTCAGTTTCCTAAGCAGAGTTGAACTACATATGGTCCTTGTGTGTAGGAAGCACAGTTCTTTTGTTCTGAGCAAGCTCACTTATTGGACCCCATAGGAAACACAGTAGAGTAGAAGATTGCTCTTTTCTCTAAAGCAGAGTGTGTTTCTTGTAAGGTGAGCTAGCGTTTGTTTCCCAGTCCTAAATGGAGTGGAATCACATGCAGTTTCTGTCCTACGAGCAAGAGTTGTTTTATGGTAAGAATAGTCACTGTTGTGCTGCCATTGCCATACACAGGACAAATAGCACTGGCGTCTGTTCCCAGCAAGTACAGTGTATTGGACTGAAGAGGATCTACTGTTCTTGTCAGGTTCCTAAGCAGAATTGAACTAGATATGGCCGTGTGTGTAGGAAGCACAGTTCTTTTGTTCTGAGCAAGCTCACTGTTCTGACCCCATAGGAAACACAGTAGAGTAGAAGAGTGCTCTTTTCTCAAAAGCAGAGTGTGTTTCATGTAAGGCGAGCTTGCATTTGTTTCCCAGTCCTAAACGGAGTTGAATCACATGCAGTTTCTTGTCCTACGAGCAAGATTTGTTTTATGATAAGAATAGTCACTATTGTGCTGCCATTGCAATACACAGGACAAATAGCACTGGCGTCTGTTCCCAGCAGTACAGTGTATTGGACTGAAGAGGAGCTACTGTTCTTGTCAGGTTCCTAAGCAGAATTGAACTAGATATGGCTGTGTGTGTAGGAAGCACAGTTCTTTTGTTCTGAGAAAGCTCATTGTTCGGACCCCATAGGAAACACAGTAGAGTAGAAGAGTGCTCTTTTCTCTAAAGCAGAGTGTGTTTCTTGTAAGGCCTGCTAGCGTTTGTTTCCTAGAACTAAATGGAGTTGAGTCACATGCAGTTTTTTTGCCTACGAGCAAGAGTTGTTTTCTGGTAAGACGAGTCACTATTGTGCTCCAATTGCCATACACAGTGCAAATAGCACTCTCGTCTCTTCCCCGCAAGTACAGTGTATTGGACTGAAGAGGAGCTACTGTTCTTGTCAGTTTTCTAAGCAGAGTTGAACTAGATATGGTCGATGTGTGTAGGAAGCACAGATCTTTTGTTCTGAGCAAGCTCACTGTTTGGACCCCATAGGAAACACAGTAGAGTAGAAGAGTGCTCTTTTCTCAGAAGCAGAGTGTGTTTCTTGTAAGGCGAGCTAGCATTTGTTTCCCAGTCCTAATTGGCGTTGAATCACATGCAGTGTGTGGTCCTACGTGCAAGAGTTGTTTTCTGGTAAGGAAAGCAACTATTGCGCTCTCATTGCCATACACAGTGCAAATAGCACTCGCGTCTGTTCCTAGCAAGTACAGTGTATTGGACTGAAGAGGAGCTACTGTTCTTGTCAGTCTCCTAAGCAGAGTTGAACTAGATATGGCCCGTGTGTCGAGGAAGCACAATTCATTTGTTCTGAGCAAGCTCACTGTTCTGGCCCTATAGGAAACACAGTAGAGTAGAAGAGTGCTCTTTTCTCAAAAACAGAGTGTGTTTCTTGTAAGGCGAGCTAGAGTTTGTTTCCCAGTCCTAAATGGAGTTGAGTCACAGGCAGTTTTTGGGCCTACGAGCAAGAGTTGTTTTCTGGTAAGAAGAGTCACTATTGCGCTCCAAATGCCATACACAGTGCAAATAGGACTCGCGTCTGTTCCCAGCAAGCACAGTGTATTGGACTGAATAGGAGCTACTGTTCTTGTCAGTTTCCTAAGCAGAGTTGAACTAGATATGGTCCATGTGTGTAGGAATTACAGTTCTTTTGTTCTGAGTAAGCTCACTGTTTGGACCCTGTAGGAAACACAGTAGAGTAGAAGAGTGCTCTTTTCTCAAAAGCAGAATGTGTTTCTTGTCAGGCGAGCTAGCATTTGTTTCCCAGTCCTAAATGGAGTTGAATCACATGCAGTTTCTGGTCCTATGAGCAAGAGTTGTTTTATGGTAAGGAAAGTCACTATTGCGCTCCCATTGCCATACACAGTGCAAATAGCACTCGCGTCTGTTCCCACCAAGTACAGTGTATCAGACTGAAGAGGAGCTACTGTTCTTGTCAGTTTCCTAAGCAGAGTTAAACTAGATAAGGACCGTGTGTGTAGAAAGCACAGTTCTTATGTTCTGAGCAAGCTCACTGTTCTGGCCCTATAGGAAACACAGTAGAGTAGAAGAGTGCTCTTTTCTCAAAAGCAGAGTGTGTTTCTTATAAGGCGAGCAAGCGTTTGTTTTGCAGTCTTAAATGGAGTTGAATCACATGCAGTTTCTGGTCCTACGAGCAAGAGTTGTTTTCTGGTAAGGAAAGTCACTATTGCGCTCCCATTGCCATACACAGGGCAAATAGCACTCGTGTCTGTTCCCAGCAAGTACAGTGTATTGGACTGAAGAGGAGCTACTGTTCTTGTCAGTTTCCTAAGCAGAGTTGAACTACATATGGTCCTTGTGTGTAGGAAGCACAGTTCTTTTGTTCTGAGCAAGCTCACTGTTTGGACCCCATAGGAAACACAGTAGAGTAGAAGATTGCTCTTTTCTCTAAAGCAGAGTGTGTTTCTTGTAAGGTGAGCTAGCGTTTGTTTCCCAGTCCTAAATGGAGTGGAATCACATGCAGTTTCTGTCCTATGAGCAAGAGTTGTTTTATGGTAAGAATAGTCACTGTTGTGCTGCCATTGCCATACACAGGACAAATAGCACTGGCGTCTGTTCCCAGCAAGTACAGTGTATTGGACTGAAGAGGATCTACTGTTCTTGTCAGGTTCCTAAGCAGATTTGAACTAGATATGGCCGTGTGTGTAGGAAGCACAGTTCTTTTGTTCTGAGCAAGCTCACTGTTCTGGCCCTATAGGAAACACAGTAGAGTATAAGAGTGCTCTTTTCTCAAAAACAGAGTGTGTTTCTTGTAAGGCGAGCTAGAGTTTGTTTCCCAGTCCTAAATGGAGTTGAGTCACATGCAGTTTTTTGTCCTACGAGCAAGAGTTGTTTTCTGGTAAGACGAGTCACTATTGTGCTCCAATTGCCATAGACAGTGCAAGTAGCACTCGCGTCTGTTCTCAGCAAGTACAGTGTATCGGAATGAAGAGGACCTACTGTTCTTGTCAGTTTCCTAAGCAGAGTTGAACTAGATATGGCCCGTGTGTGTAGGAGGCACAGTTATTATGTTCTGAGCAAGCTCACTGTTCTGGCCCTGTAGGAAACACAGTAGAGTAGAAGAGTGCTCTTTTCTCTAAAGCAGAGTGTGTTTCTTGTAAGGCGAGCTCGCGTTTGTTTCCCAGTCCTAAATGGAGTTGAGTCACAGGCAGTTTTTGGGCCTATGAGCAAGAGTTGTTTTCTGGTAAGAAGAGTCACTATTGCGCTCTAAATGCCATACACAGTGCAAATAGCACTCGCGTCTGTTCCCAGCAAGCACAGTGTATTGGACTGAATAGGAGCTACTGTTCTTGTCAGTTTCCTAAGCAGAGTTGAACTAGATATGGTCCATGTGTGTAGGAATTACAGTTCTTTTGTTCTGAGTAAGCTCACTGTTTGGACCCTGTAGGAAACGCAGTAGAGTAGAAGAGTGCTCTTTTCTCAAAAGCAGAATGTGTTTCTTGTAAGGCGAGCTAGCGTTTGTTTCCCAGTCCTAAATGGAGTTGAATCACATGCAGTTTCTGGTCCTATGAGCAAGAGTTGTTTTATGGTAAGGAAAGTCACTATTGCGCTCCCATTGCCATACACAGTGCAAATAGCACTCGCGTCGGTTCCCAGCAAGTACAGTGTATCGGATTGAAGAGGAGCTACTGTTCTTGTCAGTTTCCTAAGCAGAGTTAAACTAGATAAGGACCGTGTGTGTAGAAAGCACAGTTCTTATGTTCTGAGCAAGCTCACTGTTCTGGCCCTATAGGAAACACAGTAGAGTAGAAGAGTGCTCTTTTCTCAAAAGCAGAGTGTGTTTCTTATAAGGCGAGCAAGCGTTTGTTTTGCAGTCTTAAATGGAGTTGAATCACATGCAGTTTCTGGTCCTACGAGCAAGAGTTGTTTTCTGGTAAGGAAAGTCACTATGGCGCTCCCATTGCCATACACAGGGCAAATAGCACTCGTGTCTGTTCCCAGCAAGTACAGTGTATTGGACTGAAGAGGAGCTACTGTTCTTGTCAGTTTCCTAAGCAGAGTTGAACTACATATGGTCCTTGTGTGTAGGAAGCACAGTTCTTTTGTTCTGAGCAAGCTCACTGTTTGGACCCCATAGGAAACACAGTAGAGTAGAAGATTGCTCTTTTCTCTAAAGCAGAGTGTGTTTCTTGTAAGGTGAGCTAGCGTTTGTTTCCCAGTCCTAAATGGAGTGGAATCACATGCAGTTTCTGTCCTACGAGCAAGAGTTGTTTTATGGTAAGAATAGTCACTGTTGTGCTGCCATTGCCATACACAGGACAAATAGCACTGGCGTCTGTTCCCAGCAAGTACAGTGTATTGGACTGAAGAGGATCTACTGTTCTTGTCAGGTTCCTAAGCAGAATTGAACTAGATATGGCCGTGTGTGTAGGAAGCACAGTTCTTTTGTTCTGAGCAAGCTCACTGTTCTGACCCCATAGGAAACACAGTAGAGTAGAAGAGTGCTCTTTTCTCAAAAGCAGAGTGTGTTTCATGTAAGGCGAGCTTGCATTTGTTTCCCAGTCCTAAACGGAGTTGAATCACATGCAGTTTCTTGTCCTACGAGCAAGATTTGTTTTATGATAAGAATAGTCACTATTGTGCTGCCATTGCAATACACAGGACAAATAGCACTGGCGTCTGTTCCCAGCAGTACAGTGTATTGGACTGAAGAGGAGCTACTGTTCTTGTCAGGTTCCTAAGCAGAATTGAACTAGATATGGCTGTGTGTGTAGGAAGCACAGTTCTTTTGTTCTGAGAAAGCTCATTGTTCGGACCCCATAGGAAACACAGTAGAGTAGAAGAGTGCTCTTTTCTCTAAAGCAGAGTGTGTTTCTTGTAAGGCCTGCTAGCGTTTGTTTCCTAGAACTAAATGGAGTTGAGTCACATGCAGTTTTTTTGCCTATGAGCAAGAGTTGTTTTCTGGTAAGACGAGTCACTATTGTGCTCCAATTGCCATACACAGTGCAAATAGCACTCTCGTCTCTTCCCCGCAAGTACAGTGTATTGGACTGAAGAGGAGCTACTGTTCTTGTCAGTTTTCTAAGCAGAGTTGAACTAGATATGGTCGATGTGTGTAGGAAGCACAGATCTTTTGTTCTGAGCAAGCTCACTGTTTGGACCCCATAGGAAACACAGTAGAGTAGAAGAGTGCTCTTTTCTCAGAAGCAGAGTGTGTTTCTTGTAAGACGAGCTAGCATTTGTTTCCCAGTCCTAATTGGCGTTGAATCACATGCAGTGTGTGGTCCTACGTGCAAGAGTTGTTTTCTGGTAAGGAAAGCAACTATTGCGCTCTCATTGCCATACACAGTGCAAATAGCACTCGCGTCTGTTCCTAGCAAGTACAGTGTATTGGACTGAAGAGGAGCTACTGTTCTTGTCAGTCTCCTAAGCAGAGTTGAACTAGATATGGCCCGTGTGTCGAGGAAGCACAGTTCATTTGTTCTGAGCAAGCTCACTGTTCTGGCCCTATAGGAAACACAGTAGAGTAGAAGAGTGCTCTTTTCTCAAAAACAGAGTGTGTTTCTTGTAAGGCGAGCTAGAGTTTGTTTCCCAGTCCTAAATGGAGTTGAGTCACATGCAGTTTTTTGTCCTACGAGCAAGAGTTGTTTTCTGGTAAGACGAGTCACTATTGTGCTCCAATTGCCATACACAGTGCAAGTAGCACTCGCGTCTGTTCTCAGCAAGTACAGTGTATCGGAATGAAGAGGAGCTACTGTTCTTGTCAGTTTCCTAAGCAGAGTTGAACTAGATATGGCCCGTGTGTGTAGGAGGCACAGTTATTATGTTCTGAGCAAGCTCACTGTTCTGGCCCTGTAGGAAACACAGTAGAGTAGAAGAGTGCTCTTTTCTCTAAAGCAGAGTGTGTTTCTTGTAAGGCGAGCTCGCGTTTGTTTCCCAGTCCTAAATGGAGTTGAGTCACAGGCAGTTTTTGGGCCTACGAGCAAGAGTTGTTTTCTGGTAAGAAGAGTCACTATTGCGCTCCAAATGCCATACACAGTGCAAATAGCACTCGCGTCTGTTCCCAGCAAGCACAGTGTATTGGACTGAATAGGAGCTACTGTTCTTGTCAGTTTCCTAACCAGAGTTGAACTAGATATGGTCCATGTGTGTAGGAATTGCAGTTCTTTTGTTCTGAGTAAGCTCACTGTTTGGACCCTGTAGGAAACGCAGTAGAGTAGAAGAGTGCTCTTTTCTCAAAAGCAGAATGTGTTTCTTGTAAGGCGAGCTAGCGTTTGTTTCCCAGTCCTAAATGGAGTTGAATCACATGCAGTTTCTGGTCCTATGAGCAAGAGTTGTTTTATGGTAAGGAAAGTCACTATTGCGCTCCCATTGCCATACACAGTGCAAATAGCACTCGCGTCGGTTCCCAGCAAGTACAGTGTATCGGACTGAAGAGGAGCTACTGTTCTTGTCAGTTTCCTAAGCAGAGTTAAACTAGATAAGGACAGTGTGTGTAGAAAGCACAGTTCTTATGTTCTGAGCAAGCTCACTGTTCTGGCCCTATAGGAAACACAGTAGAGTAGAAGAGTGCTCTTTTCTCAAAAGCAGAGTGTGTTTCTTATAAGGCGAGCAAGCGTTTGTTTTGCAGTCTTAAATGGAGTTGAATCACATGCAGTTTCTGGTCCTACGAGCAAGAGTTGTTTTCTGGTAAGGAAAGTCACTATTGCGCTCCCATTGCCATACACAGGGCAAATAGCACTCGTGTCTGTTCCCAGCAAGTACAGTGTATTGGACTGAAGAGGAGCTACTGTTCTTGTCAGTTTCCTAAGCAGAGTTGAACTACATATGGTCCTTGTGTGTAGGAAGCACAGTTCTTTTGTTCTGAGCAAGCTCACTGTTTGGACCCCATAGGAAACACAGTAGAGTAGAAGATTGCTCTTTTCTCTAAAGCAGAGTGTGTTTCTTGTAAGGTGAGCTAGCGTTTGTTTCCCAGTCCTAAATGGAGTGGAATCACATGCAGTTTCTGTCCTACGAGCAAGAGTTGTTTTATGGTAAGAATAGTCACTGTTGTGCTGCCATTGCCATACACAGGACAAATAGCACTGGCGTCTGTTCCCAGCAAGTACAGTGTATTGGACTGAAGAGGATCTACTGTTCTTGTCAGGTTCCTAAGCAGAATTGAACTAGATATGGCCGTGTGTGTAGGAAGCACAGTTCTTTTGTTCTGAGCAAGCTCACTGTTCTGACCCCATAGGAAACACAGTAGAGTAGAAGAGTGCTCTTTTCTCAAAAGCAGAGTGTGTTTCATGTAAGGCGAGCTTGCATTTGTTTCCCAGTCCTAAACGGAGTTGAATCACATGCAGTTTCTTGTCCTACGAGCAAGATTTGTTTTATGATAAGAATAGTCACTATTGTGCTGCCATTGCAATACACAGGACAAATAGCACTGGCGTCTGTTCCCAGCAGTACAGTGTATTGGACTGAAGAGGAGCTACTGTTCTTGTCAGGTTCCTAAGCAGAATTGAACTAGATATGGCTGTGTGTGTAGGAAGCACAGTTCTTTTGTTCTGAGAAAGCTCATTGTTCGGACCCCATAGGAAACACAGTAGAGTAGAAGAGTGCTCTTTTCTCTAAAGCAGAGTGTGTTTCTTGTAAGGCCTGCTAGCGTTTGTTTCCTAGAACTAAATGGAGTTGAGTCACATGCAGTTTTTTTGCCTACGAGCAAGAGTTGTTTTCTGGTAAGACGAGTCACTATTGTGCTCCAATTGCCATACACAGTGCAAATAGCACTCTCGTCTCTTCCCCGCAAGTACAGTGTATTGGACTGAAGAGGAGCTACTGTTCTTGTCAGTTTTCTAAGCAGAGTTGAACTAGATATGGTCGATGTGTGTAGGAAGCACAGATCTTTTGTTCTGAGCAAGCTCACTGTTTGGACCCCATAGGAAACACAGTAGAGTAGAAGAGTGCTCTTTTCTCAGAAGCAGAGTGTGTTTCTTGTAAGGCGAGCTAGCATTTGTTTCCCAGTCCTAATTGGCGTTGAATCACATGCAGTGTGTGGTCCTACGTGCAAGAGTTGTTTTCTGGTAAGGAAAGCAACTATTGCGCTCTCATTGCCATACACAGTGCAAATAGCACTCGCGTCTGTTCCTAGCAAGTACAGTGTATTGGACTGAAGAGGAGCTACTGTTCTTGTCAGTCTCCTAAGCAGAGTTGAACTAGATATGGCCCGTGTGTCGAGGAAGCACAGTTCATTTGTTCTGAGCAAGCTCACTGTTCTGGCCCTATAGGAAACACAGTAGAGTAGAAGAGTGCTCTTTTCTCAAAAACAGAGTGTGTTTCTTGTAAGGCGAGCTAGAGTTTGTTTCCCAGTCCTAAATGGAGTTGAGTCACATGCAGTTTTTGTCCTACGAGCAAGAGTTGTTTTCTGGTAAGACGAGTCACTATTGTGCTCCAATTGCCATACACAGTGCAAGTAGCACTCGCGTCTGTTCTCAGCAAGTACAGTGTATCGGAATGAAGAGGAGCTACTGTTCTTGTCAGTTTCCTAAGCAGAGTTGAACTAGATATGGCCCGTGTGTGTAGGAGGCACAGTTATTATGTTCTGAGCAAGCTCACTGTTCTGGCCCTGTAGGAAACACAGTAGAGTAGAAGAGTGCTCTTTTCTCTAAAGCAGAGTGTGTT